>NC_083330.1:19412443-19712443 GCF_963455315.2 Globicephala melas
CTTTAGCAGTGTGGAAAAGCCATTGGCTTTGGAATAAGATGCTTAAATCTGAGCTTTAGCTCAGAGTTTTCTCCCTCTGTGACCAACAAACAAGAAATATAACTTGTTTGCACTATTGTTTCCTTGTCCATAAAATGGGGATGGTAATATCACAAATACAGGGCTGTTGTAGGAGTTGATGTGAGGTTTGAAAAATTTTTGCATAAGCTGTAAAACATTTTTAACACATGCTAATTTTTGTTAGTTATAAATTCAAGCCACATTGGAATTTCACACTTTGACAATTTACATTCCTAGTGTGGAAGTTCCATGTATTACTTAAAATATGCTTTGGAATATGATTTTTTTACATTTGGAATCATAAGATATTACAGATAAAAGCAACAACTCTGGTTATTCAGCATTTTCACTTTTCAAGTGAGGATATTAAATGCCAGAGAAAGTTAACTGATTTACCTTAGGTCACTTAAGTTTTCAGTAGCAAAGCAAGACTGGAATCCACATCTCTTAACGTCCAGGCCAATGTTCATTTTCTGTATGCTGCCATTCAAGAGGTGCTTATCTTGTCCTCTGAAAGAGTTTTGTCATCAGAGCTCGGTAAGACTTGGCTGAGTTATTTTCAAAAACAATAACAAAATCAACAATTAAAAATACCAATATTTAAGTAGAAAGTCAATATTAGTTTTAAAATAGGGTAATTCAAATAAAAATCTATAAAACTGTTACTTAAATTCTGACTTGTAAGTTTGTGATTTTTATATACTTTTATTTTTAGAAGCATCATTTTTATTTTCTAATTTTACACTTAGAATGTTCTGGCAATGGTAGTCAATTTATATCTTACAGTTGGCAAGGATTTCCAACTTGAAAACTTTTCTGCTTTGAGCTGAGCCTCTTTTTCATGTATTCAATACTGATTCTCTGTGAACAGTTTTTCTTTTAGGAAGTGTACATTCAAGTCCTGGGGCCTGCTAGAAACTAGCAGTGATGCAACACCCAACGCAGCGGTGTAAAGTATGAGAGGTGTGAGCCAAGTTCAGAGGAAAATCAGTTTTTCTAGTCTGGTGTCTTACAGAGCTGTGTTAGGTGCATAGTTTAGTGGGTGAGTTGGAAGGAGATATATTCTAGTTTTAAATAAATTTGGGAATCCCCTACCTAAACAAAGAAAAATATATTTCTTGACTACACTACTTCTCAGGGTCTTCATAATGTGGGTATATATTATGAAACTATAACAAGGGGATTGTCCATCTTTAAAACAAAAATGTAAGCAGTTTAGCCAGCAAAATCAAGTTTATTCCAGAAAAGCAGCTGGGTTGTTGCTGAGAAAGGAGAAAATCTTTCCTCCTGCTGGGGTATATAAAGCAACTGGGAGGAGTAGTACATGCATGAGTACTCCCCTTTCAGGATTTCCCAACTCCATTTTGAATGAGGTTTTCCTTTATTCATTTTCACAGGGATGTTATACAACATTTTTTTTTCATTTGACCATTGAATACTGTTCATAACCTTATTCCAAGACATGGGCACCGCAACAGATACTTTGGAAAAGAAAGTTGCAATGAAGTAAAGGAAGATTACATGTTTATTATCTTTTATTATCTATCATTTCTGGTTCCAGATGTCTCAGTCCCATTTTGCCTTATCTATCCTTGCAGTACCATTCTTTTTTTTTTTTTTAATACCTTATAAGAATGAGTAAAGGCGGGTACTTTTTGATAGTCTGACTGCTATGCTTCACTTTCCTCTAATGCTGGTAATGTCAATTGAGCAGATAACTTTTACATGCCTTCTAAGAAAGAAGGCAAGAAAGAGGCTTTTTTAAATTAGGATGAGGTACGAGTTTAAGTAAAATAAATTTTTGGAGAGAAGTATATATTAGCTAAGCCTCTGAAGTTCATAACTGAGTCATAAGCAAATCTAATTAATTTCAAGTTCTCTAAAGAGTTCAATGGCAGATTCAAATAACAGTAGCTATAAAGTTGGGGTTTATTTATTTATTTACTTTTTAAAGTTTGCACACACTGTTTATTTTTCTCCCATAGGTGGGCAAAAATAATTCACCATGGTCACACTGTATTTAAATTAATATTTGGTATTGGGAATAGGTTGTAAAAAAAGAAAGGGTTGAGATAAGGTGAAAGAACAGTCCAATCCGAATAATGTATTCATGAGTTTTATTAGCATGTGTACTAATTATAAGTTTATGTGAAAAAAGGTGCTGAAGAATTTAACTTATTAGACTTTTAATAAATATAATAACATTTTATTTTTTCTCCTTACCCATGATTTAAATAAGTTATTTGATAAATATCAGTAAGGCGGGAGCCCATGTACAATTTATTCAAAATACACTAGGACTGTTAAGATTTGTGCCAATAAAATAAATACATATTCAAAACATAAAATAGAGCATATGGGAGATTTGAGAAGATGGCGGAAGAGTAAGACGCGGAGATCACCTTCCTCCCCACATATACACCAGAAATACATCTACACGTGGAACAACTCCTACAGAACACCCACTGAAGGCTGGCAGAAGACCTCAGACTTCCCAAAAGGCAAGAAACTCCCCACGTACCTGGGTAGGTAGGGCAAAAGAAAAAAGAATAAACAGAGACAACAGAATAGGGACGGGACCTCCACCAGTGGGAGGGAGCTGTGAAGGAGGAAAGATTTCCATACACTAGAAGCCCCTTCGCGGGTGGAGACGGGGGTGGGGGAGTGGGGGGGAGCTTCGGAGCCATGGAGGAGAGCGCAGCAACAAGGGTGCAGAGGGCAAAGCGGAGAGATTCCTGCACAGAGGATCGGTGCCGACCGGCATTCACCAGCCCGAGAGGCTTGTCTGCTCACCCGCCGGGCGGGCGGGGCTGGGAGCTGAGGCTTGGGCTTCGGTCAGAGCGCCGGGAGAGGACTGGGGTTGGCGGCGTGATCACATCCTGCAGGGGTTAGTGCACCACAGCTAGCCGGGCGAGAGTCTGGGGAAAAGTCTGGACCTGCGGAAGAGACGTTTTCTTGCCTCTTTGTTTCCTGGTGTGCGAGGAGAGGGGATTCAGAGCACTGCTTAAAGGAGCTCCAGAGACAGGCGCGAGCTGCGGCTATCAGCGCGGACCCCAGAGATGGGCATGAGACGCTAAGGCTGCTGCTGCCGCCACCAAGAAGCCTGTGTGAGAGCACAGGTCACTATCCACACCCGCCTTCCGGGGAGCCTGTGCAGCCCGCCACTGCCACGGTCCCGGGATCCAGGGTCAACTCCTCCGGGAGAACGCACGGCGCGCCTCAGGCTCGTGCAACGTCATGCCGGCCTCTGCCGCCGCAGGCTCACCCCGCATCCGCACCCCTCCCTCCCCCCGGCCTGAGTGAGCCAGAGACCCCGAATCAGCTGCTCCTTTAACCCCGTCCTGTCTGAGCAAAGAACAGACGCCCTCAGGCGACCTACACGTAGAGGCAGGGCCAAATCCAAAGCTGAACCCTGAGAGCTGTGCGAACAAAGAAGAGAAAGGGGAAACTCTCCCAGAAGCCTCAGGAGCAGCTGATCAAAACTCCACAATCACCTTGATGTACCCTGCACTGTGGAATACCTGAATAGACAACGAATCATCCCAAATTGAGGAGGTGGACTTTGGGAGCAAGATATATTATTTTTTTCCACTTTTCCTCTTTTTGTGAGTGTGTATGTGTATGCTTCTGTGTGAGATTTTGTCTGTATAGCTGTGCTTTCACCATTTGTCCTAGGGTTCTGTCCATCCATTTTTGTTTTTCTTTTTAAATTTTTTTTCTTAATAATTATTTTTTATTTTATTAACTTTATCTTATTTTCTTTCTTTCTTTCTTTCTTTCTTTCTTTCTTTCTTTCTTTCTTTCTTTCTTTCTTTCTTTCTTTCTTTCTTTCTTTCTTTCTTTCTTTCTTTCTTTCTTTCTTTCTTTCTTTCTTTCTTTCTTTCTTTCTTTCTTTCTATTTTTTCTCCCTTTTATTCTGAGCCGTGTGAGTGAAAGGCTCTTAATGCTCCAGCCAGGAGTCAGTGCTGTGCCTCTGAGGTGGGAGAGCCAACTTCAGGACACTGGTCCACAAGAGACCTCCCAGCTCCACGTAATATCAAACGGCAAAAATGTCCCAGAGATCTCCATCTCAACACCAAGGCCCAGCTTCATTCAACGACCAGCAAGTTACAGTGCTGGACACCCTATGCCAAACAGCTAGCAAGACAGGAACACAGCCCCATCCATTAGCAGAGAGGCTGCCTAAAATCATAGTAAGTCCACAGATACCCCGAAACACACCACCAGACATGGACCTGCCCACCAGAGAGACAAGATCCAGCCTCATCCACCAGAACACAGGTACTAGTCCCCTCTACCCAGAAGCCTACACAATCACTGAACCAACTTTAGCCACTGGGGCAGACACCAAAAACAACAGGTACTACGAACCTGCAGCCTGCAAAAAGGAGACCCAAAACACAGGAAGTGAAGCAAAATGAGAAGACAGAGAAACATACAGCAGATGAAGGACCAAGGTAAAAACCCACTGGACTTAACAAATGAGGAGGAAATAGGCAGTCTACCTGAAAAATAATTCAGAATAATGATAGTAAAGATGATCCAAAATATTGGAAATAGAACAGAGAAAAGGCAAGAAACATTTAACAAGGACCTAGAAGAACTAAAGATGAAACAAGCAATGATGAACAACCCAATAAATGAAATTAAAAACACTCTAAAAGGGATCAATAGCAGAATAACTGAAGCAGAATAATGGATAAGTGACCTGGAAGATAAAATAGTGGAAATAACTACTGCACAGCAGAATAAAGAAAAGAGAATGGAAAGAACCGAGGACAGTCTCAGAGACATCTGGGACGACATTAAATGCACCAACATTCGAATTATAGGGGTCCCAGAAGAAGAAGAGAAAAAGAAAGGGACTGAGAAAATATTTGAACAGATTATAGTTGAAAACTTCCCTAATATGGGAAAGGAAATATTTAACCAAGTCCAGGAAGCACAGACAGTCCCATACAGGATAAATCCAAGGAGAAACATGCCAACACACATATTAATCAAAATATCAAAAATTAAAAATAAAGAAAACATATTAAAAGCAGCAAGGGAAAAACAACAAATAACAACCAAGGGAATCCCCATAAGGTTAACAGCTGATCTTTCAGCAGAAACTCTGCAAGCTAGAAGGGAGTGGCAGGACATATTTAAAATGATGAAGGAGAAAAACCTACAACCAAGATTGCTCTACCCAGCAAGGATCTCATTCAGATTTGATGGAGAAATTAAAACCTTTACAGACAAGCAAAAACTGAGAGAGTTCAGGACCACCAAAACAGCTTTACAACAAATGCTAAAGGAACTTCTCTAGGCACGAAACACAAGAGAAAGAAAAAACCTACAATAACAAACCCAAAACAATTAAGAAAATGGAAATAGGAACATACATATCGATAATTACCTTAAATGTAAATGGATTAAATGCTCCCACCAAAAGACACAGATTGGCTGAATGGATACAAAAACAAGACCCGTATATATGCTGTCTACCAGAGACCCACTTGAGACCTAGGGACACATACAGACTGAAAGTGAGGGCATGGAAAAAGATATTCCATACAAATGGAAAACAAAAGAAAGCTGGAGTAGCAAGTCTCATATCAGACAAAATAGACTTTAAAATAAAGATGATTACAAGAGACAAAGTAGGACACTACATAATGATCAAGGGATCGATCCAAGAAGAAGATATAACAATTGTAAATATTTATTCACCCAACATAGGAGCACCTCAATACATAAGGCAAATACTAACAGCCATAAAAGGGGAAATCGACAGTAACACAATCATAGTAGGGGACTTTAACACCCCACTTTCACCAATGGACAGATCATCCAAAATGTAAATAAGTAACGAAACACAAGCTTTAAATGAAACATTAAACAAGATGGACTTAATTGATACTTCTAGGACATTCCATCCCAAAACAACAGAACACACATTTTTCTCAAAAGCTCATGGAATATTCTCCAGGATAGATCATATCTTGGGTCACAAATCAAACCTTGGTAAATTTAAGAAAATTGAAATCATATCAAGTATCTTTTCCAACCACAATGGTATGAGACTAGATATCAATTACAGGAAAAGATCTGTAAAAAATACAAACACATGGAGGATAAACAATACACTATTTAATAACGAAGTGATCACTGAAGAAATCAAAGAGGAAATCAAAAAATACCTAGAAACAAATGACAATAGAGACACGACAACCTAAAACCTATGGGATTCAGCAAAAGCAGTTTTAAGAGGGAAGTTTATAGCAATACAATCCTACCTTAAAACACAGGAAACATCTCAAATAAACAACGTAACCTTGCACCTAAAGCAATTAGAGAAAGAAGAACAACAACAACAAAAAAAAAAACAAAGTTAGCAGGACAGAAATCATAAATATCAGATCAGAAATAAATGAAAAATAAATGAAGGATGATAGCAAAGATCAATAAAACTAAAAGCTGGTTCTTTGAAAAGATAAACAGAATTGATAAACCATTAACCAGACTCATCAAGAAAAAAAGGGAGAAGACTCAAATCAATAGATTAGAAATGAAAAAGGAAAAGTAACAACTGACACTGCAGAAATACAAAGGATCATGAGAGATTACTACAAGCAACTCTATGCCAATAAAATGCACAACCTGGAAGAAATGGACAAACACTTAGAAGAGCACAGCCTTCCAAGGTTGAACCAGGAAGAAATAGAAAATATGAACAAACCATTCACAAGCACTGAAATTGAAACTGTGATTAAAAATCTTCCAACAAAAAAAGCCCAGGACCAGATGGCTTCACAGGAGAATTCTATCAAACATTATAGAAGAGCTAACACCTATCCTTCTCAAACTCTTCCAAAATAAAGCAGAGGGAGGAACACTCCCAAACGCATTCTACAAGGCCACCATCACCCTGATACCAAAACCAGACAAAGATGTCACAAAGAAAGAAAACTACAGGCCAATATCACTGATGAACATAGGTGCAAAAATCCTGAACAAAATACTAGCAAACAGTATCCAACAGCACATTAAAAGGATCATACACCAGGATCAAGTGGGTTTTATTCCAGGAATGCAAGGATTCTACAATATATGCAAATCAATCAATGCGATACACCATATTAACAAATTGAAGGATTAAAACTATATGATCATCTCAATAGATGCAGAGAAACCTTTTGACAAAATTCAACACCCATTTATGATAAAAAACTCTGCAGAAACTAAGCATAGAGGGAACTTTCCTCAACATAATAAAGGGCATATATGACAAACCCACAGCCAACATCATCCTCAATGGTGAAAAACTGAAACCATTTCCACTATGATCAGGAACAAGGCAAGGTTACCCACTCTCAACACCATTATTCAACATAGTTTTGGAATTTTTAGCCACAGCAATCAGAGAAGAAAAAGAAATAAAAGGAATCCAAATCGGAAAAGAAGAAGTAAAGCTGTCACTGTTTGCAGATGACATGATACTATACATAGAGAATCCTAAAGATGCTACCAGAAAAATACTAGAGCTAATCAATGAATTTGGTAAAATAGCAGGATACAAAATCAATGCACAGAAATCTCTTGCATTCCTATACACTAATGATGAAAAATCTGAAAGTGAAATTAAGAAAACACTCCCATTTACCACTGCAATATAAAGAATAAAATATCTAGGAATAAACCTACCTAAGGAGACTAAAGACCTGTATGCAGAAAATTATAAGACACGGATGAAATAAATTAAAGATGATACAAATAGATGGAGAGACATACCATGTTCTTGGATTGGAAGAATGAACATTGTGAAAATGACTCTACTACCCAAAGCAATCTCCAGATTCAATGCAATCCCTATCAAACTACCTCTGGCATTTTTCACAGAACTAGAATAAAAAATTTCACAATTTGTATGGAAACACAAAAGACCCCAAATAGTCAAAGCAATGTTGAGAACGAAAACTGGTGCTGGAAGAATCAGGGTCCCTGACTTAAGACTATACTACAAAGCTACAGTAATCAAGACAGTATGGTACTGGCACCAGAACAGAAATATAGATCAATGGAACAGGATAGAAAGCCCAGAGATAAACCCACACACATATGGTCACCTTATCTTTGATAAAGGAGGCAGGAATATACAGTGGAGAAAAGATATCCTCTTCAATAAGTGGTGCTGGGAAAACTGGACGGGTACATGTAAAAGTACGAAATTGGAATGCTCCCTAAAACTATACACAAAAATAAACTCAAAATGGATTAAAGACCTAAATGTAAGGCCAGACACTATCAAACTCTTAGAGGAAAACTTAGGCAGAACACTCTGTGACATAAATCACAGCAAATCCTTTTTGACCCACCTCCTAGAGTAATGGAAATAAAAACAAAAATAAACAAATGGGACCTAATGAAATGTAAAAGCTTTTGCACAGCAAAGGGAACCATAAACAAGACAGAAGACAGCCCTCAGAATGGGAGAAAATATTTGCAAACGAAGCAACTGACAAAGGATTAATCTCCAAAATTTACAAGCAGCTTGTGCAGCTCAATAAAAACAAAACAAAACAAAAAAACAACCCAATCCAAAAATGGGCAGAAGGCCTAAATAGACATTTCTCCAAAGAAGACATACAGATTGCCAACAAATACATGAAAGAATGCTCAACATCATTAATCATTAGGGAAATGCAAATCAAAACTACAATGACGTATCACCTCACACCAGTCAGAATGGCCATCATCAAAAAATCTAGAAACAGTAAATACTGGAGAAGGTGTGGAGAAAAGGGAACACTCTTGCACTGTTGGTGGGAATGTAAATTGATGCAGCCTCTATGGAGAACAGTATGGAGGTTCTTTAAAAAACTACACATAGAACTACCATACGACCCAGCAATCCCACTACTGGGCATGTACCTTGAGAAAATCATAATTCAAAAAGAGTCATATACCAAAATGTTCATTGCAGCTCTATTTACAATAGCCAGGACATGGAAGCAACCTAAGTGTCCATCAACAGATGAATGGATAAAGAAGATGTGGCATATATATACAATGGAATATTACTCAGCCATAAAAAAGAAACGAAATTGAGTTATTTGTAGTGAGTTGGATGGACCTAGAGTATGTCATACAGAGTGAAGTAAGTCAGAAAGAGAAAAGCAAATACCGTATGCTAACACATATATATGGAATCTAAGAAAAAAAAAAAAGGTCATGAAGAACCTAGGGGTAAGACAGGAATAAAGACACAGACGTACTAGAGAATGGACTTGAGGATATGGGGAGGGCGAAGGATAATCTGGGACAAAGTGAGAGAGTGACATGGTCATATATACATTACCAAACGTAAAGTAGATAGCTAGTGGGAAGCAGCCACATAGCACAGGGAGATCAGCTCGGTGGTTTGTGACCACCTAGGGGAGTGGGATAAGGAGGGTGGGAGGGAGGGAGACCCAAGAGGGAAGAGACATGGGAAAATATGTATACGTATAACTGATTCACTTTGTTATAAAGAAGAAACTAACACAGCATTGTAAAGCAATTATACTCCAATAAAGATGTTAAAAAAAAACAACAAAAATACTCAGGTTTACTAAGGATAATTTACATAGTATAAAATTTACCTTTTGTAGTATTAAGTTTTTTTAAGTTTTGACAAACATACAGTCACGGAATTACTACCATGATGAAGATATAGGGAGTTTCTGGCATGAGCAATAACTAATCTAATTTCTGTCTCTATAGATTTGTCTATTTTTGACTTTCCATATAAATAGAATCATGCAATATAAGGTCTTTCATGACGGATTTCTTTCACTTTGCATAATATTTTAAAGTTTCACCCATGTTATAACCTGTACCAATAATTCTTTCCTGTTTATTGCCAAATAATAAACCTCATTGTATATATATATATATATAGAGAGAGAGAGAGAGAGCATATGCATTTGAATTCTTGTTGTACTTTCCAAAATGTCACCTATTAATTAACTAACTTGCCAAATTTTTTATTATTATATTATAATTTTCTTATTTTTGTATACTAACCTAATGTTTTTCACTAACATCTAGAAGAGCAAAACATATTTGCTAGAATACAAGCAGATAAAGTTGTTTTATTTTGTTAGTAATCCATAAATAATCATTAAAAAAATATTTCTATTCCCTTAAAGTATCAGAAAGTTTTAAGGTGTCTTCATATAGGGAAAGATCCCTGTGGGCATTAGAAAGTCTGCTGCCTTTTCACTAGTCTCACTTTTACTACAAATCGACAATGAACACAAAAATGAGACCTTTATAATTTTCTTATTATTACTCAAGTTATAAGACTTATTAGGCACTCAAAAATAATTGATATTTTTGATAACAAATTTTATTTGGTAAATGTTGAAGGCTTCCTCATACTTATGACGGTGAAAATGAATAGAATTAAATATTGGAAACTTTTGTGATGTTAAATTTATAATTATCTCTATGAATATTCATGGCTCTATTTAGCAAAGGGGGCTCAGGTACATGAAAACATGTAATTCGATGTATAAGATAAAACTTAAACATTTATATCTTTAAAACTATTGAAGCTCCTACTATGATAGTTTCTCTGGTTAAGAAAAATATACCAGAAATATTTTCAGGTTTACTATCTCTAGGCTGAATTAAAAGTGGAAATTCTTATGAACAAAAATGTTAATTACCATATGAATTACTAGGTAAATTTATCAGTATTCAAAACTGTAATTTGAACGGCAGAGATTCAACAAAACCAATAGCAGTGCAGAAGAAATGGCAGGAAAGAAATTCTAAATATCCTATCACATCATTAAAATATGTGCCAAAGAAATCAGGATCATTTGTTTCGTTTGGTTTTTCTCTTTATCCAGGCAATACAAAAAAAAAAAAAAGGTGTGTTTTTATATTTTAAGATTATAATTAATATCAATGTAATTGTTTAGTGACTTACTGTTTACAAAGCATTGTTGTAAGCATTTCCCACAGGTAATCTTCACACCCAATCTTGTTATGAATATTAAGTAAATCTATTTTCCAGAGAGTGAAACAGAGACAGAGATTAAACAATAGAAGCCAAATCATACACCAAGTAGTGGATGGAGTACCGACTCCACCCATAATTGTCCCACTTTCTTAATCAATTTATCAATAAAAACATTGTTAGAATCCACTTTGAGCCAGATTCCATGTCAAGGTGTGGGGATATAAGGTGAAGAGACAGCCATGGTTTACTTTACAATGGAATTTACAAATCCTCTATTTTTCCTTTGTACTCTTCTCTCCTATACTGATTACATTAAATCTCTCATGTTAGAAAACCATTTTAGTCATGAAAAATAGAAAATGATCCTCTTTATTAGGCAAAAGATATTAAATTTTTACAAAAAAGGATATACTTCAGCAATTCCATTCATCAAATATATCTATGAGGTGGGCATTCACCTGGGTCCTGGAGAGAATCAGATGAATAAAACAGGAGACTTTCATTAGAAGCTAATGGGAAACACAGATGGAATAATTTGAGTGCTAAAAGAAAATACAAGTACTTTCCTGTGGGAGGGTAGACAACTATGAGTTTCTCATGTTTATATCCTTGGTTCTTGGGAAGGTGCCACACAGCAACATTTTAACAAGGATTTGTGGAATTAAAGTAGCAATAACTTCTGTATAAGGGGAGTTAAGGACGATCTTAAGAAGGTGACATATAAACTGGCATCAAAACTGTAAAACATTAAAATGGCATCTCATCCATATCTAGGGCCACTAGAGTAAAAGTAAACTAACCAGAGATAATTGGTTTATTTAACTTTTAAAGTAAAATGTTTCAAATCCTAAATTGCCAATAATCCAATAAACAACTGATATTATCTTCTGAAAGCAATAAGGAAATGTCCATAAACCTTAGAAAGCTGACTGACTTACAATACAAAATTTATACCCATTATCCAGCAGGTGTATAGTTTTATATTTTTAAAAATTTTATCTATTCTTCTGGTTAAAATCAATGACCATAGAGACTTTGTAAAGTATTTTCTAATATTCGAATTATCTCAGGGTCTGTCTCAAAATAGAAACAACTTTAAAATTTCAACTTTCAACTCTGCACATTAAGTTATATCATTTTGCTTGTGAGATCAAAGACTCTACAACATTTTTACTCTCTTATATTCCCAGAATTTTTCATAGTAAACTTTTTTTGTACTGGTCCCCAAATACAGAAGACACTTGGCAATTATGAATTTCAACATGATAGGAAGTGGATCAGAAGAAGGTCAGATTCAATTCTTCAGAAGGATTTCTAAATATAAAAAAAGTCAGTTTGTTTGGGTTTCTGACAAGATTTAACTTTGAATGCCAGCAGCCTTAAAATGGCTTGTTTTTGTTCCATTTATGACTGAGTGAAAGATTAGTTATTTTCCCCAAAATTGTTTTGTCCCCTTTTGCTTAAAACTATTAAATGGAACGGGGTGATAAAGCTGTTCAATTTCAACAAAGATAATCTAGCTATTTCAGATGAAGACGCTAAGAAATAACTAGGGCAGAAACATTTATTCATTTGTTGTAAAATCGTGAGCACTCAGAATTTGGCATTCCAGAGGTCTTGGTACACGTGGAATAAAGAAACTATCCAAGCACAAGCTCACTTGTCTTCAGATCAAGGTGTTAATGGCATTTTTGTTGCCATCAGTAGTTTTCTAAATCTTTATCAATAAACTAGATCATTGACCTGCAAAATTCATAAAATAAAAATGCTTTCTCTCACTTTTATTTCTCCCAAACATACTGTTGTTTGTATTTTACTATTCCCACAACCACTCTTATATGGGTATTTAAAAATAGAGGATTTTATAGATTGGGTAGAAAACATATAATATTTTTCCCAGTACTAGGTTTTTGGATTCTTAATTAGGATGATTTACCTTCTGGCTATATAATCATCAAAACAAAAGACAGTCATAACCATACAAAAACGTGTAGCTGAAGAACATTAGAGTACATTGCAGCAGCCTGTCTCTTAAAACTCATCCCAGGGAACTCCCTGGTGGTCCAGTGGTTAGGGCTCCACCCTTCCACTGCAGGGGCCACGAGTTCGATCACTGGTTGGAGAGGTAGGATGTTGCTGGCGCAGTCCAAAAAAAAAAAAAAAAAAAACCTAAAAAACCAAACTCATCCTAGTACTGTATCATCTATATTACTACTGAAATAATTTACCCCACATCCTTGCATTCTAAGCTGCAATCAGCTTCTTATACAAAGGGCAAAGAGAAAAGATAACATTTATGATCTCCATTGCAGAACAAAGAAGGGTGTTTTTCTAATTTCATAAGAATTTGGATGGTAACTAAAAAAAACATACCCATGACTTAAACTATCACCTAAGTACTATTCACTGGCTTTCCTTCCCAACTGAAAAGTGAATTCTCATAAGAAACAGACTAGGATTTAAATAATCTCTTTATTCCCAATATTCTGTCCAATTAAGATGTGCTCAATAGATGTTGGATTAATTAATATCCCAAGTTTCTTATCACTAAACTCCAATACTCCTATATATTCTCACAATATTATCTCCATGAAGAACGGAGAAATAGATGAGAACTGTTTTAATTTTCTCACTAGGAATTTCATCCTGTAACAATTGGAACTACCAGGGTGTGAGAAATTGATTGTAGAGTCCAAAGTAAGAATTACAGTCTTTTTCAAACACATGTGCTTGTTTATTGGGCTTGCAAATAATATTAAAACAATATTCCTCCTAACTGTTGAAGAGATAGTTTGGCCTATGTATATAACAGTATATATATATATATATATATATATATATAAATCTGCTACAGTCTGAAACCCCTTGTAATTGTTTTGACATAGAAAGCTGCAGCAATAAAGGTGGGTATCAATAAGTCAGTTGATAATTTGAGATTTGATTTCAAAATGTGACAGGAGAAGTTGACTTTAAATTCCCTTTCCTCAATAGCTAATTCCTTAGGCTATATAATCTGGCTGTAGCAAAAAGTTGATCCAAGATTGAAAATCCTCAACGAAACCTATCAGCTGCTCCTCAGAAGATTATCAACTAACCAACTTGATCCTTTCTTCTGCATAATTGAAGGATTTTTTCAGACAATTTAGAACCAGCTTTCCTGACATATAGTTATTTTTCTACTAAGTATCTCTGATGTTGGTTTTAATCTGGGGTATAATTTTCAAAGAATGGAAGAGATACTGTTTGTAGAAATTCAACAAAAGTAGCTGTTATACCTATTATCAATATCTTTTCAATCTATCGTATTGAACTGTTTACTATTTTCTTAGTTGGCAGTTTCACATGGTTCAAATTAACTAAAAGTTTTGCATGGATTTAAGGTTAAGAAGTACATTTTTATTTATGGAGAATCATAAATCATAATATTTATTTTCAAGGTCACACATTAATATGTATTTGAGAATTAATCTCAAAAATATTCAGTACTAAATTTTGGGTTTCAGATTAAAAATATAGCCATTGATTTTAGTACAGTAAAACACTACTGGAAGGACTTCAGCATACTCATACTCTGGCTTCACTGTGTCTTCACATTTTTATCTTCAAGCCAAGCCACATGGTTCTCTCATGCTATTGTAAGGCTGGGATGGGTAAACAGGGATTTAAGATGCACAACACAAATTTAACCAGAATAATTCTGTTTCTATTAAGATTTGAATTTTGAAGTAAAATTTTCTGTGAAAAAAGGTGCTCTGCAGCTTAGAAAATAGTAACAATATAATGGAGATTTTGGGTGATTGCCAGATGTGAACTATTTAAGGGCTCTACTTGTCTAAAGATGAATATCTTTTCCAAAACCATCGAATCTTGCAATGTTGTTAATTCTTAAGGAAAATGAAATTGGGAAATTGGGGACTGGGGGTTTCAAATTGATGGACCTCATTTTCCTGATATCATCATTTATCATTTTGTCATACTCTCTGTTACTGTTGGTATAAGTAACTCCAATCTCTTATAAGATATGAAAATTATTCTGTTGTATTGATCAGTTAATCCTATTAAAAGAGACATGGAACTCTTGCCTCTCTGGTAGATCATTAGTGAGACCATTCATCAAAACAACACTGTCCAATAAAAATATGTGCCACACATATAATTTTAAAATTTCAAATAGCCCTATTAAAAGACAGAGATGAAATTAATTTTCATAATCTATTTTATTTAACTCAATAGATCCAAAATAGTATTATCACTTTAACATGTAATCAATAATTAGTGTAAATTCTCAGACTCTTCACAATTTCTGATTTAACTCTGTTCCAATAAATTTTAGAGACAGACTTTGGATTTTGATATTAATCTAATTTTCATATGTCAAAAAATCTAATTCTTCTAAAAATTTTCTTCAGCCATTTAAAATGTAAAAACCATTCTTAGATTATGAGGTATAGAAAAGTAGGGAGGCTGGGTTTTACTGTTAGGCTCTAGTTTGTCGACCTCTAAGTTGTCACATTAGTAGGTACATAATTCAAAATAGTTTTTAAAGTCTGTCTTGACTTAATTTAATACTAATCAGTAAAAATTGGGTTAGTGTAAGAATCCAAGCTGGAAAATTTCATGAATTACTACTTGATTTTTGAAAGAATGAATAAGTGAATAAATTCCAATCAAGATTTTGACATTATTCTGGAAAGCCACAAATGATCCTTCCTTGCAATTTTTGATGGCTCATTTCTATTAAGGGGTCAGCTAAAGGAACCTGACATCTGGTATCTTTTTGCACAGTCTGTGGTATATGTTTTTATTCTCAAGGGAGAATACACTGTATCTAGGTCTATTCATTGTAGTCATTCATTTTGAAAAATTGCAGATGAGCACTTTGCCTTCAAATATACTCATATTTTTCATCAAATTAACTGATTCTAGAAAAACTTGTTACCCCTGTTAATGAATTTTAATTCATATAGCTCAGTATTATCAATATTCATTTAGTATAGGAAATATGCAAAAATCTTTCTAGGTAGAGTTGTCAATATTCTATCATCCAGAAAAATTAAAATATCCTTCACCTTTTCATGACTTCCAAAATAAAGAAAAATTGTCAGTATAAAAATGTGGTACTGTATAAATGAACCTCTTTGCACCCACTTATTTAGCTGTCCCTATCAATTCTCAGTCCAAGCAAATGAAAGAAGTTGAACATTAAATCATACTTTAATTTTAATTTTGAACTTTTAGAGCCAGATTTCTTTTTAAAGACTAAACTGCTCTAAAATAGTCATTAAAACATCATTTTTCTTTTTACCAACTATTTCTAGGTTTTAAAAGTCTAATAAAACCTCATAGATTAATTAGTCATGACCTGAAGTCATAATCTAAAATATTAGAATATTATGTTAATGTATTATTACATCAAAAACACATTTAACTGAAGTCTAAATGAAATGGATTATGCTCTATTATTAGAACTTTGGAATAATATCTTCAAAGTCAATGCACAATGTGCCATTTTAAAATACTTTAAATGTCATTTTATCTTATTCTTAGGAAATTGAATATACGATTCATTTCTCCCTACCTTATGCTGTGCAACATTCACCTTGGTTTCATACTTGTTTGGGGAAGAAATATTTAAATCATTTTTATTCTTTGTTTATTTTCACTATCCTCCAGCTTTATATTGGGCTTAGAGTTGATCTTGAATCTTCCAGGTATATAGGATGTTGTACTACAAGATATTTTTTGAGTAAAATTTAATTTTTTTTCAAAACCCATCTCACACACAGCTTGACTTACTTGGGATTTTTTAGATGCACAATGATGGAAATGCTTTATTCTTCATTCCTCTGCTTTAGTGGAAAGATAAAAGAGAAGATGAGTAGATCAAAACATTTGATTGTGAAATGGGTGCACTTTATGTACAAAGGAGATAAATTAGGAGACAGATTATATGGATTGAGTCTTGGAGGCTCTGTAGCTGCAAACAGACATGCTGAATATTGACTCACAGAAGTTCAGCTGTTTTATAGTGGAGATAATTTGCAAACTAAATGAAAGTGTTATTAGTTCTGCTGAACACAAGATTCTTCCAAAAAGACAACTAAGTCTTAAGGCAGTAAGCAGAAATGGTATTAACATTTATGTTAGACCTGGAGGATAGAGATAGTGCTGCTTGAAACTGATTATTTTGCCCAAACCAGTGGGCATACAAACTTTATAATTTGAGACAGGGAAAATTTTATGTGTAGTACTATTTAGCTAAAAAAATTTTAACATTTGAGTGTTCTTTTCTTTCTCATTATTATTGAGTTACTTTAAGATTAACATTACAGCTATGGAGACACTGAATATTTGGTAATTTTAAAACAAGAAAAAGCTTTAACTATTAAGTAAAGTGTGTTATCCATGGCATGGCAATCCTGTCATAAATAAAAATAAGAAAAAGTGGTATATGACAACCACCTTATATTATGGTTGCCAGAGAGTTGTGGAGGCACAAAGGACAAAAGGAGTACAATTCTGGAGAGCAAGAGAACAGAGACACTCTCAGAGTAAACTAAGGATCTTCAGCTGTCCCTGGGGAAATCTGCTAATTCAAGCTACACAAAGACTAAGATTCTTTGACACGTTTAGATAGAGGACCAATATTGAGGAGAAACCAGAAGAGGTTTTAGTGATTATACACAGCTGGGAGAAAAAATAATAATAATTGAGGACTCAAGGAACATCATACATACTGCTGTCTTAAAGAAATCCTAAGTTCTGAAGAAGTGTGAGTTAGAAAGCAAGCCAAAGTACTGAATCAAAAATTTCTGAAAACTAAAGTGCATTTCTCTTAGTCTCTCGGGATTGAGAAGGTAATATACTAGATGTTCACTGAAAGACATGGAAGGACATGTCCTAGGAATAGGGCAAACTGGAAGTCATCTGCAATAAACCAAAACTGGAGCCCAGATTTGATCCAGTTCAGTCCACATATTGATTAAGTTTCTGGGCCTACTCTTTCTGGTGGGAGCTAAATTACTTCCAGCCAATGAACATTTTATTTTAATACAAAATATCTGTCACTAAACTTACTGTTGTGAGACATTTTATAAAAACAGGAAAATTGAACTGATAAACAAGGGTGTAAAATAGACATTAAAGCATAACAGTAGGTGACCCAGATGCTGTAGTTACCACAAATGATTTTAAATTATGTTAAAAAAAAGAAAAAGAAAAAACTAGAGGTAAAGGTAGAAAAGATAGACAAAAACATGGAGAATTGTAAAATAGAATGAGAATAAATATTAAAAAATGAATTTAAATTCATGAACTGAAAAATACAATAACTGAAATTAAGACTATTTGTTGGGTTTATCAGTAGATTGTATAAAACAAAACAAGATTAGTGAACTGTAATGCATATCAACAGAAAATCAATTTTGAAGCATAGACAGAAAAATTAATGGGAAAAACAAATGATAGGGAACTTGTGGAATAGAGTCTAAATATCCAAAATATTATTTGGAGGCTCAGAAAGGAAGGAAAATGTGAATGAAGCAGATAAAAGCCAAGAAATTTCTAAAACAACTTAAATACCTCAAGTTTAAGAAATTCAGAAAAGCCCAAGAAGGATAAGCACAAAGGAAATACAATCTAGGACCATTATAGTCAAACTAATAAAAACCAAAAAGAAAAATAAAACATTAAAAGAGCTAGAGAAGAAAAAATAAAGGGCAAATCATTTCTTTTAAACATCTTTATTGGAGTATAATTGCTTTACAATGGTGTGTTAGTTTCTGCTGTATAACAAAGTGAATCAGCTATCTATATACATATAGCCTTACACCCCCACCCTCTTGCATCTCCTTCACCTGCTCCCTATCCCACCCCTAGAGGTGGTCACAAAGCACCGAGCTGATCTCCCTGTGCTATGAGGCTGCTTTCCACTAGCTAGCTATTTTACATTTGGTAGTGTATATATGTCCATGCCACTCTCTCACTTCGTCCCAGCTTACCCAGCCCCATCCCTGTATCTTCAACTCCATTCTTCACGTCTGTGTCTTTATTCCTGTCCTGCCCTAGGTGCTTCAAAACCTTTTTTTTTTTTTTTAGCTTCCGTATATATGTGTTAGCATGCAGTATTTTTTTTTTCTCTTTCTGACTTAATTCATTCTGTATGACAGTCTCTAGGTCTAACCACCTCACTAAAAATAACTCAATTTCGATTATTTTTATGGCTGAGTAATATTCCATTGTATAGATGTGCCACTTCTTCTTTATCCATTCATCTGTCCATGGACACTTAGATTGCTTCCATGTCCTGGCTATTGTAAATAGTGCTACAGTGAACATTGTGGTACATGTATCTTCTTGAATTATGGTTTTCTCAGGGTATATGCCCAGTAGTGGGATGGCTGTCGTATGGTAGTTCTATTTTTAGTTTTTTGGGGACCTCCATACTGTTCTCCATAGTGGCTGTATCAATTTACATTCCCACCAACAGTGGGAGAGGGTTCTCTTTTCTCCACACCCTCTCCAGCATTTATTGTTTGTAGATTTTTTGATGATGGCAATTCTGACCAGTGTGAGGTGATACCAAATTGTAGTTTTCATTTGCATTTTTCTAATGATTAGTGATGCTGAGCATCCTTTCATGTGTTTGCTGACAATCTGTATGTCCTCTTTGGGTAAATGTCTACTTAGGACTTCTGCCCAGTTTTGGATTGGGTTGTTTGTTTTTTTGATATTGAGCTGCATGATCTACATGTATAATTTGGAAATTAATGCTTTGTTAGTTACTTCATTTGCAAATATTTCCTCCCATTCTCAGGGTTGTCTTTTTGGCTTGTTTAAAGTTTCCTTGGCTGTGCAAAAGCTTTTAAGTTTCATTAGGTCCCATTTGTTTATTTTTGTTTTTATTTCCATTTCTCTAAGAAGAGGGTCAAGAACGAAATTGCTGTGATTTATGTCATAGAGTTATGATATGTCTGCTTATGTTTTCCTCTAAGAGTTTTATAGTATCTGTCCTTACATTTAGGTCTTTAATCCAGTTTGAGTTTATTTTTGTGTATGGTGTGAGGAAGTGTTCTAATTTTATTCTCTTACATGTAGCTGTCCAGGTTTTCCAGCACCACTTATTGAAGAAGCTGTCTTTTCTCCATTGTATATTCTTGCCTCCTTTATCAAAGATAAGGTGACCATATGTGTGTGGGTTTATCTCTGGGCTTTCTATCCTGTTCCATTAATCTATATCTCTGTTTTTGTGCAGGTAACATACTGTCTTCAATACTGTGGCCTTGTAGTATAGTATGAAGTAAGGGAGACTGATTTCTCCAGCTCCATTTTTCTTTCTCAAGAGTGCTTTTGTTATTCAGGATCTTTTGTGTTTCCCTACAAATTGTGAAATTTTTTATTCTAGTTCTGTGAAAAATGCCATTGGTAGTTTGATAGGGATTGCATTGAATCTGTAGATTGCTTTGGGTAATATAACCATTTTCACAATGTTGATTCTTCCAATCCAAGAACATGGTATACCTCTCTATCTATTTGAATCATCTTTAATTTCTTTCATCAGTGTCTTGTAGTTTTCTGCATACAGGTCTTTTGTCTCCTTAGATAGGTTTATTCCTAGATATTTTATTCCTTTTGTTGCCATGGTAACTGGGAGTGTTTTCTTAAATTCTCTTTCAGATTTTTTATTATTAGTGTTTAGGAATGCAAGAGATTTCTGTGCATTAATTTTGTATCCTGTTACTTTACCAAATTCATTGATTAGCTCTAATAGTTTTCTGGTAGCATCTTTAGGATTCTCTATGTATAGTACCAGGTCATCTGCAAGCAGTGACAGTTTTACTTCTTCTTTTCCATTTTGGATTCCTTTTATTTCTTTTTCTTCTCTGATTGCTATGGTTAAAACTTCCAAAACTATGTTGAAAATAGTGGTATGAATGGGGAACCTTGTCTTATTCCTGATCTTAGTGGAAATGGTTTCAGTGTTTCACCATTGAGAACGATGTTGGCTGTGGGCTTGTCATTTATGGCCTTTATTATGTTGAGGTAATCTGCCTCTATGCGTTATTTCTGGAGGGCTTTTATCATAAATCGGTGTTGAATTTTGACAAAAGCTTTTTCTGCATCTCTTGAGATGATCATATGGTTTCTCTCCTTCAATTTGTTAATATGGTTTATCATATGGATTGATTTGTATATATTGAAGAATCCCTTTTTTACTGGAATAAACCCCAATTGATCATGGTGCATGATGCTTTTATTTTTCTGTTAGATTCTGTTTGCTAGTATTTTGTTGAGGGTTTTTGCATCTATGTTCATCAATGATATTGGCCTATAGTTTTCTTCTTTTGTGACATCTTTGTCTGGTTTTGGTAGCAGGGTGATGGTGGCTTCGTCGAATTAGTTTAGGAGTGTTCCTCCCTCTGCTTTATTTTGGAAGAGTTTGAGAAGGATAGGTCTTAGCTCTTCTCTAAATATTTGATAGAATTTTCCTGTGAGGCCATTTGGTCCTAGGCTTTTGTTTGTTGGAAGATCTTTAATCACAGTTTCAATTTCAGTACTTGGAATTTGTCTGTTTATATTTTCTATTTCTTCCTGCTTCAATGTTGGAAGGTTGTGCTCTTCTACGGATTTGTCCATTTCTTCCATGTTGTCCATATTATTGGCATAGATTTTCTTGTAGTAATCTCACATGATCCTTTGTATTTCTGCAGTGTCAGTTGCTACTTCTGCTTTTTCATTTCTAATTCTATTGATTTGAGTCTTTGCCCTTTTTTCTTGATGAGTCTGGCTAATGTATTATCAATTTTGTTTATCTTTTCAAAGAACCAGCTTTTAGTTTTATTGATCTTTGCTATCCTTTCCTTCATTTCTTTTTCATTTATTTCTGATCTGATATTTATGATGTCTTTCCTTCTGCTATCTTTGGGGATTTTTAGTCCTTCTTTCTCTTATTGCTTTAGGTGTAAGGTAAGATTGTTTATTTGTGCTGTTTCTTGTTTCTTGAGATAGGACTGTATTGCTATAAACTTCCCTCTTAAAACTGCTTTTGCTGTATCCCATAACATTTGGGTTGTTGTGTTTTAATTTTCATTTGTTTCTAGGTATTTTTTGATTTCCTCTTTGATTTCTTCAGTGATCTTTTGATTATTTAGTCATGTATTGTTTAGCCTCCATGTGTTTGTAGTTTTTACAGATTTTGTCCTGTAATTGATATCTAGTCTCATAGAGTTGTGGTAAGAAAAGATACTTGATACAATTTCAATTTTCTTAAATTTACCAAGGCTTGATTTGTGATGCAAGATATGATCTGTCCTGCAAAAGTTCTATGAGTACTTGAGAAGAAAGTGTATTTTGGATTTTTTTTGGATGGAATGTCCTATAAATAACAATTAAGTCCATCTTGTTTAATGCATCATTTAAAGCTGTGTTTCCTTATTTATTTTAATTTGGGATGATCTGTCCATTCGTGAAAGTGGGGTGCTAAAGTTCCCTACTATGATTGTGTTACTGTCGATTTCCCCTTTTATGTGTGTTAGCATTTGCTTCATGTACTGAAGTGCCCCTATGTTGGGTGCATAAATATTTACAATTGTTATACCTTCTTCTTGGATTGATCCCTTGATCATCATATAGTGTCCTTCTTTGTTTCTTGTAATAGTCTTTATTTTAAAGTCTATTTTGTCTGATATGAGAATTGCTACTCCAGCTTTCTTTTGATTTCCATTTGCATGGAATATCTTTTTCCATGCACCCACTTTCAGTCTGTATGTGTCCCTTGGTCTGAAGTGGGTCTCTTGTAGACAGCATATACGTTGGTCTTGTTTTTGTATCCATTCAGCGAGTTTATGTCTTTTAGTTAGAGCACTTAATCCATTTGCATTTAAGGTAATTATCGATATGCATGTTCCTATTAGGGTTTTCTTATTTGTTTTGGGTTTGTTAATTTAGGGCTTTTCCTTCTCTTGTGTTTCCTGCTTAGAGAATTTCTTTTAGTATTTGTTGTAAAGCTGGTTTGGTGTGCTGAATTGTCTTCACTTTTGCTTGTCTGTAAGCGTTTTAATTTCTCTGTCGAATCTGAGATCCTTGCTGGGTAGAGTAATCTTGGTTTTAAGTTATTGATTCCCTCTAGAGAATTTTTAATTTCATTTATTGCATAGTCCATCATTTTTTGTTTGCCCTTTAATTCTTCTAGTTTCTTGTTTCTTATATTTTCTGCATTCTATTTCCAAGATTCTGGATCATCTTCACTATCATTCCTCTGAGTTCTTTTTCAGGTAGACTGCTTATTTTATCTTCATTTGTTTGGTCTGGTGGGTTTTTTCTTTGCTCCTTCATCTGCTGTGTATTTCTCTGTCTTCTTATTCTGCTTAACTTACTGTGCTTGAGGTCTCCTTTTCCAGGCTACATGTTTGTAGTTCCCATTGTTTTTGGTGTCTCTGCCCCCAGTGGGTAAGGTGGGTTCAGTGGGTTGTGTAGGCTTCCTGGTGGAGGGCACTGGTGACTGTGTTCTGGTGGATGAGGCTGGATCTTGTCTTTCTGGTGGGCAGGACCACGTCTGGTGGTGTGATTTGGGGTGCCCCTGAACTTATTATGATTTTTGGCAGCCTTTCTCTAATGGGTGAGGTTGTGTTCCTGTCTTGCTAGTTGTTTGGCATGGGCTGTCCAGCACGGTAGCTTGCTGGTCTTTGAGTGGAGCTATGTCTTAGTGTTGAGATGGAGATCTCCGGGGGTGCTTCTGCCATTTGATATTATGAGGGGTCAGGAGGTCTCTGGTGGACCAGTGTCCTGTAGTTGGCTCTCCCACCTAAGAGTCTCAGTCCTGACACCTGGCCAGAGCACAAAGACCCTGTCAGCCACGTGGCTCAGAAGAAAAGGGAGATAAAAAAAGAAAGAAAGAAAAAATATAAATAAATAAAAAATATAAAGTTTTTAAAATAAAATTTGAAAAAATTATTAAAATTAAAAAATTAAAAAGTAATATAAAAATGAAAGAAGAGAGCAACCAAACCAATAAACAAACCCAGCAATGATAACAAGCACTTAAAACTATAATAAAATAAAAAATAAACAAACACACAGAAACACAGACAGGCAGAACCCAGGACAAATGGTAAAAGCAAATGTATTCAGGCAAAACCACACAAGGAAGCATACACATACATACTCACAAAAAGAGAAAAAGAAAAAAATTTTTTTTTTAAAAAGGAAGAGAGCAACCAAATCATTAAACAAATCTACCAATGATAATAAGCTCTAAATATTAAACTAAGATAAACATAAAACCAGAAAGAAATTAGATGCAGAAAACAAACCCCAAGTCTACAGTTGCTCCCAAAATCCATCGCCTCAATTTTGGGATGGTTCTTTTTCTGTTCAGGTATTCTACAGATGCAGCCTACATTAAGTTGATTGTAGAGATTTCATCTGCTGCTCCTGAGGCTGCACAGAGAAATTTCCCTTTCTCTTCTTTGTTTGCACAGCTCCCGGGGTTCAGCTTTGGGTTTGGCCCCTCCTCTATGTGTAGGTCACCTGAGCATGTCTGTTCCCTGCCCTGACATGACGGGGTTAAAGGAGCAGCTGATTAGGGGGCTTTGGCTCACTCAGACTGGTGGGAGGGAGGGGTACAGAATGAGGAGTGAGGTGGCAGAGGCCAGCATGACATTGCAACAGCCTGAGGCACAACTTGTATTCTCCCAGGGAAATTGTCCCTGGATCACTGTCCCCTGGCAGTGGTGGACTGCACAGGCCCCTGGGAGGGGAGGTATGGATAGTGACCTGTGCTTGCACACAGGCTTCTTGGTGGCTGCAGCGGCAGCCCTAGCTTTTCATGCCTGTCTCTGGTGTCCGCACTGATAGCTGTGGCTCATGCCTGTCTCTGGAGCTCGTTTATGCGGTGCTCTGAATCTCCTCTCCTCACACACCCCAAAACAATGGTCTCTTGCCTCTTAGCTGGTTCTAGACTTTTTCCCAGACTCCCTCTATGTTAGCTGTGGTGCACTAGCCTCCTTCTGGCTGTGTTCACACAGCCAACCCCAGTTCTCTCCCTGGTATCTGACCGAAGCCGGAGCCTCAGCTCCCAGACCAGTCCTGGTGGGTGAACAGACAGGCCTCTCGGGCTGCTGAGTGCTGGTCAGCACCAATCCTCTGTGCGGGAATCTCTCCACTTTTCCCTGTGCACCCCTATTGCTACACTTTCCTCCGTGGCTCCGAAGCTTCTCTCCCCCACCCCCCTTCCCCTCAGGTGAAGGGGCTTCTTAGTGTGAGGAAACTTTTCCTCCTTCACAGCTCCCTCTCAGAGGTGCAGGTCCCATCCTTACTCTTTTGTCTCTGTTTTTCTTTTTTCTTTTGCCCTACCCAGGTACATGGAGTTTCTTGCCTTTTGGGAAGTCTGAGGTCTTCTACCAGTGTTCAGTAGATGTTCTGAAGGAGTTGTTCCACACGTAGTTGTATTTTCAATGTATTTGTGGGAAGGAAGGTGATCTCCACCTCTTACTTCTCCACCATCATTTTTTTTTCTTTTTTTTGCGGTATGCAAGTCTCTCACTGTCATGGTCTCTCCTATTGTGGAGCACAGGCTCCGGACGCACAGGCTCAGCAGCCATGGCTCACGGGCCCAGCCACTCTGCGGTATGTGGGATCTTCCTGGACCGGGGCATGAACCCATGTCCCCTGCATCGGCAGGCGGACTCTCAACCACTGTGCCACCAGGGAAGCCCTTCTCCACCATCTTGAAGTTCCCTGGGACGTATCATTTTCATTTCATCTGATCCTTCACAGAAAATATGGAAGCCAGAGAGAGTCAAATGTAAACTACTGAAGTAAATAAATGTCAATCTAGATTTCTATATTCAGAAACATGTATTCTTCTAAAATGATATTGAAATAAAGATAGTTTCAGATAAATAAAAACTGAGAGAAGATATTGCTGGCAGGCCCACATTAAGACAAACAAATGAAAACAGTAAAAACAAAGAAATCACTTAAGTTTTTCATTAAAACTGAAAGAATGTGAGCAGATGAAAACATGAGAAAGCAAGAAAAAAATGAAGAAAACCAGAAAGTAATATTACATGGGTAAATATAAATAATACAAGGATCAGTGCATAATTATTTTAATAATCCAAAAAAAAAGACAGGGGACAAGAAAAAATGAAAGTAAAGTATTTGATCATTTTGACATCAAAAGCCAGGGCAACAGAAGAAAATATGAGTAAGTGGAACTGTATCAAGCTAGAAAGTTTCTGTACAACAGAGAAAACCATCAACAAAATGAAAAGGCAACCTACTGAATGGGAGAAAATGCAAATCATATATCTGTTAACGAGGTAATATTAAAAATATATAAAAAAACTCACACAGCTCAATAGCAATAAAAACCCAAACAATCCAATTTAACATTTGGCAGAAACTGAATAGACATTTTTTCTAAAGAAGAAATACAAATGGCCCACAGGTACATGAAAAGATTCTCAATATTACTAATTAGCAGGGAAATGAAAATTAAAACCACAATGAGCTATCACCTCACACCTGTTAGAATAGTTATTATTAAAAAAAAAAAAGAAATAACATTAACATGTTGGTGAAGATGTGGAGGAAAGGGAACACTTGTGCAGTGTTGGTGGGAATGCCCTACACAGGAAGGTAAGTGTCTCCTCTTCCCATTTTCCTCTTTCCCACCGATTGTAATGTGGATAGGATGGTGGAAAATAGAACCATCATTCTGTTCCAGGAAATTGATGTTCAGGAGGTCAAAGAAATAAACCAAAGGAAGTCTGGTATGAAAGCCACAGACAGACACGAAATCAAACGTTGGCTTTTACCATCTCAAGCACTGTAATATTCCACAAGTTCCTGAAATTCTCTGAGCTTCATTTTTCTCATTTTGAAAATAAGGATAATGTTACTATGAGAATCAAATGAGATTGTTATTGTTGTGAGGATTATTATATTGTAAGAATAAAATAAGTTGTGTGCAAGCTGCCTAGGTTACTGTGCAACTACAGAAAAATATTATTTCTCTTCCTTACTCTTTCCTATTAACTCTAAACACATGTTCTATTAAGTTTTTCCCCCAACTATT
Source organism: Globicephala melas (assembly GCF_963455315.2). Classification (NCBI taxonomy): domain Eukaryota; kingdom Metazoa; phylum Chordata; class Mammalia; order Artiodactyla; family Delphinidae; genus Globicephala; species Globicephala melas. Next base: position 19,439,581 of record NC_083330.1, read on the forward strand.
TGGCCGTAGATATGTGAAGCAAATTAATCATGAAAGTGTAATTTCTTCTATCTAATCTTCTGTCAATTCTATCCAGTGTATTTTTATCTCCCATGTTGTAGTTTTCATGTCAAGAAGTTTAAGTCTTTTTAAAAATATAGAAGTTGCATATCTCTACTTCATATTTTGAGCATGTGGGATTCGTTATAATTATTTTAATATCCTCTGCTAATTCTAACATCTGTGTCAATTTAAGGTTCATTTTGATTGATGGCTTTTTCTCATTACAGTTGTATTTTCTTGTTTCTTTGCAAGCAAAAAAAAAAAAAAAAAAATATTGGATGTCTCAGACTTTGTGAATTTTACCTAGTTGGATGCTGGATAGTTTTGTATTTCTATAAGGGTTCTTGAGTTTTGTTCTCAGATGTGGTTAAGTAATGTAGAAATTGTTTGACCATTTCACGTCTTGCTTTTAAGATGTGGTAATGGAGAAGTACTTAGTTGAGGGCTAGTTATTCCCTACTATTAAGCAAGACATTTCTGTGAATTCTACCCAGTACCCCTTTCTAGTCTGGTTGATAAGCAAGTTACTATTCAGACCTATGGGAGGGCTGCACCCTATTACCTTTAATCCTTTCAAGTTTTTTTTTTTTCCCCTGGCCTCAGTTAACTCTCTCATATGATCATTACTCAGCTGAATACTCCAGCTGGACCTTCTGTGGATATACAGAATTCTCTCCCTCTTTGTACCTCTCTCTCCTCTCCAGTACTTTCTCCTGTGAATGCCAGATGCTTGATCTGACTCTCAACTCCTCAACTTGTGGAGGGGAAATCCTGGAGTTACTTCATTTTTCTCCTGTCTTTCAATGATCCTTACTGTTTAATGTTTAGTGTCTTCAAAACTATTGTTTTATACATGTATTTTGTGTTTTTTGGCTGTTTTCTGAGAAATAAACAAGGCACATAAACCCATAACTGAAATACAATGTTTAAAAAAAAAAAAAACAGAACAAAACTCTGTGATGGAAGATATACAAAATCTTATGAGAACACAGAAAAAGGAGCTAAAATGCTCTTTTGTTTTTATTGAATAAATAATAGATTTCTTTAAGGAAAAGATTATTTGTAAATATACAGAAACTATATTTTATATAATCAGTATTTTAATACAGTCTGAAAGGTAGTTTTCCAGTTATCTATTGATGCTTAAGAAACCAGCCCACAGTTTAGTGGCTTAAAACAATATCAATCATTTTAATATGTTCATAATCTGGGCCATTAATGATTTGACAGAGCTAGGCTGGGAGAGTGTTCTATTTCATGTAGCATCAATTTGAATCACTTGAGGATATTCAGTTGATGACTGGACTAAGGGACCAAGATGGCCATGTTTTGGCAAAGGCCACTGGAAGGTTGAGTTCAACTGGGCCCTTTTTCTTCTCTCCATTCTCTAAGGGCCTCTCTGTGTGGTCTTTTACATGCAGGAGTGAGTGTGTGTTTCAAATGTGTGAATATGAACAGGCAAAGCAGATATTTCTAAGGGAAGACACTCCATGTTTGACTCCCTACACAAACACTATAGAAAAAAAATCTCTATAATGTCTTTTGTTTATAGCAACATTCCAGGGAACAAATACCTATAGTAAAAACCAAATTCTCAGAATTATTTATGGTTGCCTGGTGGAGATCCCAGAAATAAGTGATACATAATGCTATAATTTTCTAACGTTAAAAAGTGCTTTCTATTAAATATTCTAACATTAAGAAGAGTGCATAAAAATTGACATTCTTGATTTACAATTCAACCACTAAAATATAACAAATTTGAAATGATTAATCTCACAGCACAGTATTTTTAAGGCTAAACATGATAATAGTTTCTAGTGTCCTTAAAATAAATCTATTGAGATATTACAAAGCTTAACACCATTACTTTTATAAAAACAATACATATAATTAAAAATACTCCTGACAGATACATAAAATGTTCCATTCAAAAGTTAGTAAATCATATGTATATGAAACCTTCAAAGTAGAGGGCTGAATTCTACAAAAAAAAAAAAAATTAAAAGAAGGTGGTAAATTTTGGATGACTCTTTAAAACTTGAAACTGCATGTAAAGATGTTCATACAGTCACAGCTTTACTATCTGTTTCTATTCTTATGATTTTCAATAAGTTCTTCCCAAACTTGATTTTTAACATGTATTACTGTAGATACATTTGTTCCCTTTATAATGAATACAAGAATGCTGTTTTCCTATAATAGCTATTTCTTCATGTCCATAAAGTGTATCAATAGACTGAGCAAATTGTGTTTGAGAACAAAGTTCAAAAGTGATAGTAAAACATACACACACACACACACACGCACACACACTTCCCCACAACTGTGAATAGAAGACAGTAGAAAAAGAAAGGTAACATATATAGTTCCCCTGAGTTCTGTACTAGGGCAGATCTCATTTAGCTTCTGTATAAATGACCTTGAAACAGGAATAAACCTGACCATACCTTGCTTTGAAAACAGTAGACAGAGCAGAGTCGGGATAAAGCTACAGGGAAATCTTAATAGAATATAGCCGTGACTGGGAATGCTACAGATGAAATTTAATGTGGAACAGTCTCATTTTAACATCACATGGGAAAATGCGAGTATGTGGGGATGGTGGGAGAAATAGTGTATATAATTTAAAGCCAGAAATACAGGTGCTTTTTTAGTCCAAATAATTTCCTAAAATGCTACATGTCCTGTGAGTGTGCACATTGTGACAATTTGTATGTAGATTCTAGAAAAATGATATAAACGTATAGATGCTAACTGCTAAAGCATATCATCCTGTATGTGAATTAAACACTTGAAGTTGTAATAATCATGTATGAATACATGTACCCAGGGGAGTTTGTTTTTGTTGCACTCATTTTTATCTACAAGACAGTAAAAGCTCATATAAAAGTGACAATGAAGAATGGGGATGTATATGGGATATTAAAATTTTACTTGTAAGTGAAATTAGGTATTGCAGAGTAATCTAAAGATCAGTTAATGGGCAATTGTTTATCTACCTTTACCCAATATCTTTTAAAATTTTGTTGCTTTTTTTTTTCCTTTAGTAGTTGTGGTAGCTGTTTTTTGACAGTGATGAAAATACTTCTCTTTGTGAAATAGTCCCTCGTACGAGACTGTTCAGATGGTGGATGACCTTGAAGGTCTTGCTGTTAAATTTCTGTTGCTGTTGTTAATTTTCATAAATAAGTTCATAGCAAAACAACTCCAGTTCATTTCCTCTTTCAAGGTTGAATTTATTAATCAATAAATACCTGCTTTCTTCATGTCTGTTCTGAGTTTTTCTTGTAAATGTAAATTTTGATGTTTAAAAGTAACCATACTACAAATCAGTCTTTGTCCATTTGAAGGTAAGATCAGGGCAGATGTGAAAATAGACTGAAAAAAGATCAGAATACTTAGGTTTACCTTCTTTACTTCAGCCTCCAAACCAGGTTAAGAAATTAAGCTGGCTGAGAGGTAGAAACTACTATAGAGATGCTGGGAAAAATCTAGATGTAAATGTTTCTCTTTACAAAAGCAGATATAAACACATTTCCCCCTAAGGAACTGAGTCTTAGACCTGCAGAGCAAAGTCAAGTCACTATGTTTGAGAATTGCTTCTTGAAACAATTCAGAGTTTGTATAACTAAGTCCTATTGCAGCTACACAGTTTTAGGAGTTCATGTGTGAAAGTTGGGGAGACAGTGACCCTACCTCTTTAATTTACTCTTTCTCAACTTAAGAGCTTGGGCTCTGGAGTCAAAAGCCCTGTGATCAAGCCTTGACCCTAACACATGATCTTGAGGAAATTATTTAACATTACTCTGCCCTGATTTCTTTGTCTTTACTGCTAGCTCACAGAGCTGTTGTGATGGTTACTTGACATAATTCACAAAAGAAAGCACAGTGGCTGAAATATAGGAAGTATTTATTGAATGTTAGACATTGATGATGCTGATAATTCTGCCTTCTTACCTACATATGTTTATAAAAAAATTAGAACTGCCAGGGCTAAAAAATACCAATTCACTGTTCTGTTTTATGATGAAGGAGATGATGATGATAACAAAGATGAAGAGGAACCATTTTTTCACCTGTGGCTTTTGCTCTAAGAAAATGGCTGTTTATGAAAAATTTTGTATGACGCCTTGTGTGGTGCCATTTACAGAGAAACACTGAAGATGAAAATGATGATAATGTTGGTAGTAATGACAGCGATATTAAAATGATCACTTCCTTCAAGTAGAACATATCTTTTTAAATTCAATTATGCCTCTATGTTATACATTCCCAAATAACTTTTCTGAATATAAAAATCAATGAATCAGTAATGATTCACTGTGTCTAATATTTGATAAATACTCTGGAAAATCCCAAAAGATCTTGCAATATTTTGAAGAAAATAAGTTATTTGTGGGTAAGAAATTTATCATACTTATCTGACTATTCTCCACCCATCTGACACAGGGCCTGTGTTTAGCAAAGCACTGCTTAAATATATAAGTAGTATATGAAAAATAATAACTTATAAGCAGGACAGATACATAATTAGAGATACCATGAATTATTAATTGAATCATTATAATCCATCCAGAAAAGATGAGGATTAAAAAGGGTACCCAGAAATTTAAAGCATAGTCTCTTAGGTGATTCACAATCCTGTAACTGCGTAAAGTAGGCATCTATTCATAATCCACTTTAATAATGCACAAACCATGTTTCCTTTCCCTTAGAAAACTGTTATCCTTTTTTTTTTTTTTTTTTTTAATTTGGCTGCACCACACTGCTTGTGGGATCTTACTTCCCTGACCAGGGATTGAACCCGCACCCTGCACAGTGAAAGCATAGAGTCTTAACCACTGGACCAACAGGGAACTCCCAAAAACTGTTATCCTGAATATTCCATATTGAGAAGCAAAATAGGAGAAATACATAATTAAGTTTATTGGGAAAAATATTACTGAACCCAAGTTCATATACCTGACACACAATAAAGCCAAACAAACTGAAATGGCGGAGTTTGGGACAGAGAAAAGTTTATTGCAGGACTGAGCAAGGAGAATAGGTGGTTCATATCCAAAAAATCCCCAAATTTCCCTCAGGGTTTCAGCAAAGCACCTTATCCAGGTGAGGGAGGGGCGTCCCAGGGTATGTGATCAGCTTGTGCACAATTCTCTGATTGGTTGACGGTGATCAATCTCTTAAGGCACCAGAAGGTTTGGAAGTTACATGTTCATGATCCTCAAGTAGTTAATTTTTTCCTTTTGGTGGTGTTTTTTATTTTTAAACCACACACAACTTTTCTTTCTTTTTTTTTTTAATTAATTAATTTATTTTTGGCTGCATTGGGTCTTCACTGCTGCACACGGGCTTCCTCTAGTTGCGGCGAGCGGGGGCTACTCTTCATTGCGGTGCGTGGGTTTCTCATTGCGGTGGCTTCTCTTGTTGTGGAGCACTGGCTCTAGGCACACGGCTTCAGTAGTTGTGGCACTTGGGCTTCAGCAATTGTGGCTTATGGGCTCTAGAACACAGGCTCAGTAGTTGTGGCACACAGGCTTAGTTGCTCTGCAGCATGTGGGATCTTCCCCAACCAGGGCTCGAGTCCGTGTCTCCTGCATTGGCAGGTGGATTCTTAACCACTGCACCAACAGGGAAGTCCCTTGCTGGTGGTTTTTAGCATCTGAAAAACTCAGGAAATATGCATGAGATACTATTACCTAGGTACTTCAGAGAGACACTACAGCAGAGGATATGGGGGAAGGGTCTGTCTCAGGAAGGCCCCACAGAGTCTTGCTCAGTTACAAAAAGATTTTCTATGATCAAATAAATTTGAGGAGACCTAAGACAAACAGAATTAAAAGAGTTTTATATTTGCAGGACGTCTCAGACTATCAAATATAGTAATGTGAAATGGCAGCATCTCTAAAATAAATTAGAATGTGCAATCCTTAACCTATTCTAAGCATCTCATTGGACAGTTGTTCTAAGGAACTCACAGTATTCTGTGGAAAACACTTACTAGGCAGATTGTGTATACCTCAGATTCAGATCAATGAAATTGGTTCTTATCACCTGTAGTACTGCCCTGTGGGTCATTTTGGAAATTTTGAGGGTTGCTTTAGCCTTTTAAGTTAGCCAACATTTAACATATTTTAACATATATTATTCTATTGTATATTTTAAATTATTTGCTTTATGTTTCAATTAGGACGTTGCATTGTTTATAAATGTTATTTTGAAGATATGTGACATCGCCTATGAATTTTATTTTATGACAGATGTTAAAAATATTTGTTTATAGAAAGGAGACACTGGGAATTCCCTGGTGGCTCAGTGGTTAAGAATCTGCCTGCCAATGCAGGGGACACATGTTCGAGTCCTGGCCCAGGAAGATCCCACATGCCGTGGAGCAACTAAGCCCGTGTGCCACAACTACTGAGCCTGTAATGTAAAGACCACGAGCCACAACTACTTAGCCCACATGCCACAACTACTGAAGCCCACGCACCAAGCCTGTGCTCCACAACAAGAGAAACCACTGCAATGAGAAGCCCGCACACCACAAAGAAGAGTAGCCCCCTGCTCGCCGCAACTAGAGAAAGCCCGTGTGCAGCAACGAAGATCCAATGCAGCCAAAATTAAATGAATGAATGAATTAATTAAAAATAAATAAATAAATTTATTAAAAGAAAAGGAAAGGAGGCATTGAATCTCAAAGTCTCGACCACTATTCTGAGATTATCTCAACTAAGAAGCCTTTAATTAATGATTTTAGGTTATTACAGTTTGTAATAATTTTCTCCTGTTGGAGAAGGATGTTGTTAAAAGCTCCCTGTACTAGAAGATAGAAGAGGTAAAGAGGAGGCATAAAATGTACTTTAGGTTTCTGGAATAGCATTGAGGTAGCCATTTCCTCTGTTTGATTGAAGTATAGTACATTTACCTCAGTCATCATGGGGCACTTTTTGGGGTAAGAAGAAATTTTCCTTTACCCTTCTAAGTTCTTCTGGCTTGTCTAAGAATTAAATTGACATGAGACAGATTAACAGGATACAAATTTTTAAAGAAGTTTAGTACCATGTATACATGGGAGAGACCCAGGAAAGCTGAGGAAAACTCACCAAAATGGTTGAAACCCTCACCTTAAATACCATCTTCAGCTAAAAAATAAAGGGATATTGGGGGTAATGTTTCGAGGCTTAAAAAAGGAGGAAGGCAACCCACATGGAGATGGAAAAGCAAATGTTTGCTAAACAAATGTTTGCTGGGCCATGTAGAGATGATGAAACAGAGTGGACTGATTTCTAGGCACTTTTGAGCTTACCTCACCACACCTAGCCCATATGTTTTGCACGTATCTCTGATGATAGCTCTATTCTGGGAACAGGCCCTCTATATAAATTCTTTTGGGTAGTTAAGAGAGAAGTAAAAAGGAAAGCCTCCTGAGACTTCTATTTCTTAAAAATAATCAACCTAAATTAATCCTTATGGCCAAAGAGACACATTTTAGGATGGTGAATTTTCCTACATGTTCCTCTGGGCAAATGGTTACCGTTAGGAGTGATAATTTCATGGTATGTCCTTATTTGAGCCTGGATTCTTACTTAAAGCTCAGGCTCTGTCACTTTGAAAACTAAAGTCTCCTAGCAAACAATCTACTCGTTTACTTAGCAATTTGAGCTGTGAGTGTTTTAATTAGTTCCCCAGCCATTGTTTTTAAATTAGAGAATTGTCAGCCTAAGCAAGGAAAAGTACACCTTTACTTAATTGATGATAGGTTGGTTCAGCCCTTACTCTGAACTCCATGAACCTTCTGACTGACAGAGTTCTCACAGCAATCTTTAAAATACACTCCTTTTCAGAATTTTCATGTTACCTCAAGGTTTTAGCTTTCTTTATATGTGTTTCTAATTCAGCCCTAGGACATCTGGATCTCCCAGGGGCCTGAACAACATTTTTGATAATTTTAAATTTGTTGCCAAAATTTAAAGATCTAAAGATTTTACATGAATATATGAATTTATCACTTCCCTTGAAAAATCTGACTTATCTGGCCACAGCGATTGTGCATTCTCACATGGAAACAATCAGTTGGACCTGAGTGGCTTTTGAATATATATATATTACCTATTCCCCATAATATCTGCTATTCCCTAGTGTTTGCCTAACACTGAGGCCAAGTTTTACTTGCTATTCAGTACTGTGCTTTATTGTTGTTCTCTTGATACTAAAGAGGGAAATGAATAAAGAGACTGCATGCTTCAAGAAACATTCTTATGTGTCTAATATTCAAGTTGTGTCACTGTCTAACAAATATTACTGAGATCCTGTTTTCGAGCAGCCCTGGTACACTTCTCTTATTTATATTGCCTGCTTGAACCCTAAAGTCATTTCTGTAGCAACAGTTGACTTTAGGGCTTAGATTCAACAGTCAGAATGTAGTGAGTAGTCTTATTCCTCTGCCATCTTCATGAAATTCTATTCTTTTACATTTGATACCTTTGACTAGAACCTACTCATTTGGGGTGTGCTTTTGTTAAGAAAAAAAATTGAACTTTGAAGTGTGTTAATAAGGTAAGTGTATGATTTAAGTCATACTTAAGATCTTTTTTTTGAAACAATATAAGCTTGAAATGGAGTATCTTAAGAGATTTGTGGAAATACAGATGAATGCAAGACTAAAGATGAATTTTAATAATTCAACAATTGCAGTGCCATATAATGCAAAGAATGTTGTACTAAGAATCAGGAGACCTAGACACTAAGAAGCTCGTTGTGAGCCTTTGAACAAACTACTTAATCTCCCTGGACATTAACCTACTCATATATAAAATGAATGTTGTGAAACATTCTCTATAAGAATGTTGTGGGATAAAATAAGAAAGTATTTAAAATTATTCTAGGACGGTTTAATATCAGTTGTAAGGTTTAATTATACTGTTCCATATTAAAATTCATAATTCAAACAAAAATGAGAAATAAAATAGTCCAAAAGATTTCAGATCCAGAGAGCATCAGCTTCTTCCCCAAATGAAGTTTATCTTTGAGTAGATGGTGGTCATCCTAATAAGTTCATGTCTAGAATGTGAAACATAAGAGTTGGTTAGAATACCACTGAGAACTAGATCTAAGTTATTGATAACTGAAAAAGATTATAATGAGGTGCATTGAAATGTATTAACAACGGAATCATAGATCATGACCAATTGATCACATTAAAGATGGAGTAGAAAACACTAGGAAAAAGTTCAGAGCAGCATGTGAAACAGTAGAATGTAATGCTGTCTTGAAAATTTGTCCTTATTTCTACCTATTTTCTTATGCAGAGATATGCTTTTTCATATTGTTCAGTTCTGATGGATGTTCTGCATATTGGTCCTATAACCTTACTTATGGGAGTGACAGGTCACCCAAATGAGGTCTGTCTGATCGTGTATCCCAATTCACAGTGATTATTCTAGAAATTATCAAGTAGAAAAGACTGTATCAGAGGTTTCTTCACTGAGTTATTTCAGACACAGGTGATTGAGGAAGACTTTTTTATTTCCTTCTTCTCTGGTCATAGAGCCTATGGATTCAAGACCAATGCTGTCAGCAGCCACTTCTTTTCCTCCTTCCACATTTACTTGGACTCGAATAAGAGACCATGAAATTACAGAGATAAGTGATGTGAGAACTAGATAGAGCCTGAGAACATTCAATTCCTTGGTTATTAGCACCCTTAAGGCCAACTCCACCCATTCTCTTTCTGTGTTTTTGTTCTCTGTTCCAATAAATGCCCCATTTCTCTCTAATATAATATGAGTAGCTTGCATAAGTATTGGTTACCAAAGAACACTGAAAAGAAGATATCATATCATAGAAGATAATGCCAGTCTATTTTTAGGGAATAATTAAACTGTAGTTTAAAACTCTCAAAACTAGTAAGACATTTAGGAAGGAAAATTGAGAAATTACTTTAGAGAGTGTTCTTTATTTATTACTATGTCAGAGCAAAGATTTTAATGTCAGTAACTCTTTGTAGAGAACTGAAAGAAATTAACAAAGATAGCTGCACACATTCTGGTTGTTGTCACCAGAAGAAAATTTGCTCTGAGAAAATGAGGGAGTTTTTTTTTTATGAGTTTAGAGATTTAAACTGCATAAAATTTAATACATATCACAAAAAGCCACCTACCCCCATAGTATTTCTTGATTTTAAAATGAAAAAAAAAAAACCCTTAAGTTATGCACATACTTAAGATTGAAAAATATCTTCTGAACACACACAATGGATATTTTTTCCCATGCTTATCACAATTCTATCCCCACTCATTTGAATGCAATTTACCATCGTCATAACGTTCTGAGGGACAGCCTATAGAGATTGTGTTGTGATGTCAAATTGCTATATGAAAACAATTTTGATAAGCTCATGGACACCACATTATAATGACAAATTATAACGACAAAATGGTTTCGGTGTTTCCATGGAGACCAAATTACAATGTCAAATTGATGGCAAAATGAGGTCAATACAAATCTACACAGACCAGATTGAGATGTTAAAACAATGCAAAACAATATCACCACAGTTCTGGGGAAGCTATGCTATGATGTCAAGATGATGGGAAAGCACTATCTAGGATGATGACAAAACAGTCACAGAAAAGATGTCAGTGAAAATCTCAGTAGCATCTTTCATGATGACAGTACAATAGAATACTATTATTAATGCAGATTTCGCCAATGGTAGAATAAATCCAGTGAAACTGAGAAAATGGGAAGCTTACACATTTAAGTATTTTGACGCTAAACATCGTTTCATTTTAAGTTCTTAAGAACTAAGCGCTTAGTCACAGAAGTTAGGCTGAAAAAACTAAGCTATATTACTCAGTGGTGGAAGTTATTTATTGAAGAATCTGTTTAGATGTAAATGACTTTCCTCATTTACAACACAACTATCAAAGGACCCACAGGGAAATAGTCCGATTAATTCAATCCTCTCTAGAAGGCTTCCCAGGCAGAGTTTTCTCTTGAAATGTCTTTGAGGCATGCACCCTCCTCCCCTTGGGATGGTTGTCACACATTTTAGTTCTTCTTTCCTAAAGATGTTAAAATATTTACAGTTACATTTTTGTATTTTATAAATTATAAACCAAGTAGTTTAATACTTCCTTAAACCTGGCATTGTCAAAAATAGTATGAAGCATGATGTTATCTTCACTGATACAGATTATTCCCATTTGTTCTTAAATAATAAATTATATTGATGCAATTTATCTTGAATAAGTGCAATAAATATTTTAACCTAATGCTAATGACAATCAGTTCATCTGTTAAATGCAAATGGAATAGAATACATTTATCATGGTTTTGCCACACCATATCCTTTTTTTTCTTCCCTATAATGGTAAATCTGATTTCTTCTAGAAACAAAAGACAACATGTTATAGGGTTATAGAAACATTTTGATTACTTAAAAATAATACTTTCATAAATTACAAAAAGATAATGATACTTTGTTACATTATTTGAGTTTGTATTATTCTTACAAGTGTGAGCCATTCCAGGTTTGTAGATTACCATTCCATGTGGTGATAAAGACCATGCCTCAGAATGCAAACATTTAAATATGTTGGCTAAGTTAACTGGATGATTCACTTACATTCAACAAACATATTTTAGTTGAATCTATGTGCCAGATAGTATGCAGGGTCAATTTAATCAAATGGTTTTAGAGATTCATTTTACAAGATTTACGAATTGATTTAAAATGCTCATCATTTAAGTTGAACTGATCCATCTGCTATGAACACAGGAATCTCTGTTCTTTAGATTTTAGCTTCTTTCTCTTTGATGTTGCTTTCTCTTCCATTTTAAGGGGAAAGAGGATAAAATATTATAAAGGAAGAGTTCCTTGAGAACCCCCTGTCCATATAGCTACTGTGGTTATAAGACCCCCTCAGGGTGGAACACACAGGTCTCACTTCAAGAAATTGCACACAGTTTTCATTCATTCTTCAGGGGACACAGAGCCAGGGACAAAACATGCCTAGACCAGCATATTTATCCAACTGACACTAGTTCAAATTAAACATATGAAGAGGAAAAGTAATAATAATAATAAACCAATGGCCTTCCTAACGCAGAGGCTGCAGACCTTCAGTGGAATCCTAGCTCTACCAATGTGTGAAGTTTGGCAAGTCATTTACTTCCCTGAATCAGTTTTTTTCCATTGTAAGACACTAAAGACAAATAGGAAACCGTCTCTCTCTAAGCAGAGTTAACAAGACCAGCACCTGTGCTCCTGCAGCTGTGCTCTTTTAGAGTCTCAGAGACAACATAGGACTTTGTGACACCTTAGAATACACTGTTTTCTCCAATCCAAAGGGCACATGGGATATCCCTTATGGACCTTCTTTGTTATCTCGTTATCACCAATTAAACAGAGTTTATTAAAAATCATAGTCTACAATCATTTTGAACTTTTGAGAGTTTTTTGTAAGATCGAATATTACCTACATTTACAAAAGAGAACTATAGACCACTGCAGATAGAAAAAAAAATAGATGCTGAATGAAGCAGAGGTAATTGACAAAACCGTGATGGAAACTGTAAGGTAGAAAAAATAATTTACCCTCTACCATTCTATGCTCTTGGCTGCAGCAACCCTATGCGCCCCCCTACCCTGGTAATAAATTACAGGTTAACAGGAGAAAAATAAACAGAAATTTAATAATAATGTGTATACCTCCGGTATACACGGGAGATGACAGGAAAACTGAGTAACTCCCCAAACGGCCCAAACTGCCACCTTAAATACCATCTCCAACTAAATACAAAAGAAGATTTGGGGGGGTCGAGGGAGCCAGTATGACAGGCTATCAGGAAAAGCACAATGAACAAAGGTAAGTTTGTTATGCAGATTTAGGTCCTTGCCTTCTCCACTGATAAATTTCTAGAGATTTAGCCAGCCATCTCTTCCTGGTAGAGAGAGAGAGAGATACCCCCTTACAAACGGAGATTTCTCTTATAAATGTAACTGTATCTTATAAAAGGAAAACTTCTACTTAGTTTTCCGAGCTTTGCTGTATCTACTGTTTCTTAAAAATAAACAGCCTAAAATAATTCTTATGCTAAAGAGACACATTTTAGTGTGGCAAATGCTGCTCCCCTTCAAAATAAAGTAACAACAATATGGTAGCAGTGGAGGTTCCTTAAAAAACTACAAATAGAATTACAATATGACCCAGCAATCCCACTACTGAGCATATACCCTGAGAAAACCATAATTCAAAAAGAGTCATGTACCAAAATGTTCATTGCAGCTCTATTTACAATAGCCCGGAGATGGAAACAACCTAAGTGTCCATCATCAGATGAATGGATAAAGAAGATGTGGCACATATATACAATGGAATATTACTCAGCCATAAAAAGAAACGGAATTGAGCTATTTGTAATGAGGTGGATAGACCTAGAGTCTGTCATACAGAGTGAAGTAAGTCAGAAAGAGAGAGACAAATACCGTATGCTAACACATACATATAGAATTTAAGAAAAAAAAATGTCACGAAGAACCTAGGGGTAAGACAGGAATAAAGACACAGACCTACTAGAGAATGGACTTGAGGATATGGGGAGGGGGAAGGGTAAGCTGTGACAAAGCGAGAGAGAGGCATGGACATATATACACTACCAAACATAACTACCAAACATAGATAGCTGGTGGGAAGCAGCCGCATAGCACATGGAGATCAGCTCGGTGCTTTGTGACCGCCTGGAGGGGTGGGATAGGGAGGGTGGGAGGGAGGGAGACACAAGAGGGAAGAGATATGGGGACATATGTATATGTATAACTGATTCACTTTGTTATAAAGCAGAAACTAACACACCATTGTAAAGCAATTATACTCCAATAAAGATGTTAAAAAAAAAATATGGTAGCAGCACAGATGAAGTCAAGAAAGGAGGCTATAGTTATATACTCTTATTTTTACTTTCCTTCTATCTCTTATGCCCTATCACATATTTATTTGAATGTAGCTCATTATTAAATTTTATCTTTACCTTTTATATAATACCTAGTGCAATAGAAAGTTCTAGCCTTTGCCCCCAGCTCTGGGGAGGTTACCTCAAAGCCCTTGGAATGTCCTGCTTGATAAGGGTATCTGTTTAAGTGGGAAACTTGGGCCATGTCAGTCCATGCTAAAGTGATTTTTGTTGGGGCTCTTAGGTCTTATAGTATCATCTTGACCTCTGGAGGGACTACAGACTAGGATTAGCCAATATGAAACGTGAGATCTGTCAACGTGACCAACCCCCAATAAAATCTCCGTCTTAAGGCTTCAGTGGGCAATATTCCCTGTATATTGCTAGGAAAAGTAAGTGAGGAGTCTGGCTTCTGGTTAAAAACCTGTGTGTGATTTTTCAGGCCTGAACGTAGGTAATCACAAAGGCTTTACCTGGCAGGGGAAAGTTGCCCTCCTCATGCCAGACTTGGTGCACAGCTGGTGCATGCCTGTCTCTGAAGGAGGTTGCAGTCAAGGACTCAGGTCCTTCTGGCATGTCATGCTTTTTCACATATTTACATTCCTAACCCTGGTGCCTTGCTTTCCAGTTCTCCATCTAAGGTCTTCAACTGAGGTCCTCTTCAGGTGCATCTGCCAAGGACTTCTTACTAGGGGAGGAGAGGGAAATTGGGAATATACTCTTCGTTGTTCTTACTCAGTACCTAGTACTTTCTCCACTCTACCCCTCCCTTTCCCCATCCCACCGATCTCAAAATCCACAAAATTTTGTGCAGGACTCCCTCAGAATTGAGAAGATTCCCATGTCTGCAATGATTCACCTGACCCTAAACCAGTACCCGTTCCCTGGGGGAAAATGGAATATGGGGAGTCAGTGCTTTCTCTGGCTTTAGACTTGCTTGTATCATAGTAATTGAATGCCTAACTGTTTCATTTTTGGCTTGTTGCTTTTATTGGCTACTAGGACACCTGGCAACTCAGCTTTCCCAGTTCAGCTGACCTCCTGACTACCACCCTCCTCACCACCCACAGTTCCACTGGGAGAGGACAACTGGAAGGACTGTGCTTAGTTTCTGCTGGTCCCTGTCCTACGTGCTTTTTCCTCTTGCTGATTTTAATATGCATTTCTTCACTGTAATAAATCGTCCCATGAGTATGAGCTTTGCTGAGTTTTATAAGTCTTAGTGTATTATTAAAACTTGGAAACCTCCAGAACATGCATGTATTTTATTTTATTTTTTTAAGATATTATTTTGATGTGGACCTTTTTTAAAGTCTTTATTGAATTTCTTCCAATATTACTTCTGTTTTATGTTTTAGTTTTTTGGCCGTGAGGCATGTGGGATCCTAACTCCCCGACCAGGGATCGAACCCACACCCACAGCATTGGAAGGCAAAGTCTTAACCACTGGACCACCAGAGAAGTCCCATGCATGCATTTTAAATTATATCATTAAGAAAACTATGTGTGAACACTGCTTTCAATACACATGTATATTTTCTCAACTCAAATGTAAGAAATCAGAAATCTTCCCAGAAATTTGTTAAAACTTTATGTAGCACCATCAATAGCATTTAGTTGTACTTTTGCTTCCATAAAAAGGACCAAGAAACTCTTGGCGGGTGACTTCCAGTTTTACAATACCTGGACCAAACAGGGTAGGTATATTTAGCTGCATAGAACATGAGATGTGAAAATGAAATAGTAAAATTACAGCAAAATCATTTGCTTTAAAAAATGGATTTTCCTTATAAAAATGATTTCTGTAACTATCAAGCATTCCTGCAGCATTAAAAAAAATCAAAGTTGGTATTTCAGAGCTGAAAGGGAATATGATAGCCAATTCAATGTACTAATTTTTAAAATTTAATTTAATTTTTATACAACAGGTTCTTATTAGTTATTTATTTTATACATATTAGTGTATATATGTCAATCCCAGTCTCCCAATTCATAACACAACCATTCTAAAGATGCCACCTCTCAGAATTCCACCCCCTGCCTATTCAATCAAACACTAATCTAGGTACAGCTGTAAAGAGACTATGAAAATGTAATTAAGATTATGAAGTTTAAAATAGGGAGATTTCCATGGATTATCCGGGTGAGCACAATCTAATCACTTGTGCCTTTAAAAGCAGAGAAAGTTCTCTGGCAGAGTTCAGACAGATGTGGCAGAAAAAGGAAGCAGAGACCAGATGAGGCAGAAAGGAAGGTCAAAGAGATTTGAAACATGGCAAGAACTAGACCTATCACTTACTGGCTTTGAAGATGAGGAAAGGGACAATAAGGCAAGGACTGTGGATGCTTTCTAGAACCCAATGGCCATCAAAGAAACAGGGACCTAGTCGTACTGAATTCTGCAACACTCTAAATGAACTTGGAGGTAGATTCATTCCTACAGACTCCACAAAAGAATGTAGATGTCTTGATTTTGACCCTGTGAAACCCAGAGAATAGACCAGCTGAGCCATTCTGTGCCCTGAATTTTGAGTTGCAGAACTTGCAACTGGTTTTGTTTTAAGCTGCTAAATTTGTCATAATTTATTATGGCAGCAGTAGACAACTAAAACCATTACTTTTACAATTTTCTTTTTCTTTTTTTCTTTCCTTTTTTTGTGGTACGCGGGCCTCTCACTGCTGTGGCCTCTCACACGGCGGAGCACAGGCTCCAGACGCGCAGGCTCAACGGCCATGGCTCACGATCCCAGCCGCTCCGTGGTACGCCGGATCCTCCCGGACCGGGGCCTCGGCAGGCAGACTCTCAACAACTGTGCCACCAGGGAAGCCCCTTGACAAATGAATTTAACAAGTTAAATACAAGGTCAATATACAAAAATCAACTGATTATATATGTACCAGAAACAAACAAGTAAAAAATAAAATTGTAGGGCTTTGGGGCTTCCCTGGTGGCGCAGTGGTTGAGAGTCCGCCTGCCGATGCAGGTGACGCGAGTTCGTGCCCCGGTCTGGGAGGATCCTGTGTGCCGTGAAGCGGCTGGGCCCGTGAGCTTGTGCTCCGCCGCGTGAGAGGCCACAGCAGTGAGAGGCCCGCGTACTGCAAAAAAAGGAAAGAAAAATAAAAAAATCATTTGTCAGTTAATTTGGAGTTGCTTTTTTTTTAGGTATTCAATTACTTGCCCCTCTAAAGACAATTTTATTTATTTTTGAAATCTGAAGTTCTTTTATTTTTTGTTTTGCCTTATTGTACTGTCTGGAGCTTCTACTATACTACTGAGTAGAGATGTTGAAAGGGCATTACTTTTTCTTTCCCAAATAAAAATCCTCAATATTTCATCATTGAATGCAATGCTTGATGTGAGTGTTCTAAATTCTATTTATCTGACTAAGAAAATTCCTCTCTGTTTTTCCTATAAATTCTTACATAAAGTGATACTGAATATTATCAAATAAGTTTTCTGCATCTTCCCAGCCGCTCCACGGCATGTGGGATCTTCCCGGACCGGGGCACGAACCCACGTCCCCTGCATCAGCAGGCGGACTCTCAACCACTGCTCCACCAGGGAAGCCCATTTTCTGCATCTTTGATATGACTTTTTTGTTGTTGTTGGAAAGGAAAGCTTGCTTTGTTCAGGAGGCTGGCAGCCAGGGGAGAAGGTGGACTCGTGTCCAAGAACCAACTCCGTCGACATGACTATTTGATTTTTCTTCTTGTTTTTGTTAATATGGCCAATTATATTAATTAATTTTAAAGTTATTTTTTCATATTTACACCCTCAAATAAGTTAGTAAATTATTTATTATCATTTATTTGTATATTGCTGGATTTTAAAAATTGTGTTTCTGTGATTATGTGTGATATTGTCCTGTAATTTTCTTTGTTGTAATGTCGTCTTCAGGTTTTGGTGTCAAAGCCATGGGGGTCATAAAATAAGTTGGAAAGGGTTCTTTTTTTCTAGTCTCTTAAAGCGCTTATGTCAAATTGGTATTACAATATTCTTTGAGTTTGGTTTTGTTTGATGATGTTATCTTGGCCTGTGATTTCCTTTGTGGAATTTTAAAAATAACATTTAAAACTCTTTAATTTAAATTTGATAATTGTTAATATTATTTTTTGTAAAAGGTGGAGGATATATAATATTTACTTTTAATTTTTGATATTGATAATTCATAGTCATGTCATCTGTGTCTAATAAATCTTACCTGTTGTTTATAACTTTGCTTTGTTGTTGCCCTTTCTTATAGATTTGTTTTCTATTTCGTTATTTTTGGTTCATATTCATTATCTTTTTAATATATTCTTTGAGCTTAATGTGTTATTCTCACACTGTTTTCTTGTAGTAGATGCTCACATCATTATATTTAGCATTTATTCTCTTCCAACATAGGCATTTAAGATTATAATGGCTCCTCTAAACATAGTTTAGCTGCATCTCACAAATTTCAATATGAATTATTATTATTGTTATTATTAAATTTAAAATATTTTCTAAAACTCATAGTGACTTTTTTCTTTGCCATCTGATCAGCTGAATGTGTGATACCGAATTTCCAAACTTCTTAGGATTCTTCACCGTTTAGCTACAATTTTGATTGTTGCTCTTGGAAATGGTAGTTATCATAATTAGAAAAATAGTCTCAAATGCCAGGCTCATCTCTTTTGGCCCCCTCAACTTTTGGATCTGGTTGTGTAAATTCTCACTCTACTTATTGTAGGTAATTCTTGTAGTTTTTGGTAATTCTCTGATGTTTTCAATTTGTTTTTTATTATTATTATTTTAATATTTCTCTAAAGCTAGTTAGTGATTACAAGAAGTATAATCGTTCTGTAGTGAAAAAGTTCTTCATGCCCCTCCAATCAGCTTTCAAAATTAAAGTTAGAACCATTTCCAGCTACTCAGTTTAATAAGAAATTGAGAATCTTGCATAAAATTATCCATATTGAGAAATTCAACATGATCTGAAATTATGTTTCTTTCTACCTGATCTAGCATTCTCAGAATTCATGTGTACCTACTCCCTAGATTGTTGCCAACATAAATGATCAAGTTATTGAAATTCTTTTGGCATATAATCTTTATTATGCTGACCTTAACTGTATATTTACCTGCTCGGACATGCAGGAAACTGACTCTATTTAAATTTCTAGGAACAATGAGATATGGTATATGGAGTAAGCAAGATAATTCACACACATTTAAAAAAAGAATTATTTTGTTTACCTTTCTTCAGGTAAAGTCATTATAGTATTGTCAGTCAAAGCAAGAATATCCCATCAGAGAGATGTTCTGAGAAACTGAGAGATGCTCTGAAAGAAAGAGAGGATGAGAGATTGTTTCTATAGGCAAGTGGAGTTTACATATTTGGAATACTCAGAGCCATCTATATTATTTCCAATAACCTCTTTCCAGTTCCCAGCCTTCTACTCTGCCTGAATGAGAGCTCTAATTCTTAAGTAGCAAATTCAACCTATGTTCTAACTTAGGAACTTACAGGATATATCTATCTACTTTCAGTGGTCTGGCAAGTTTACCAATTCAGATAAGTTTGTTAATTTGAATTAAAATTCCAACTTGTAGAATGGACCAGTTTTCAAATAGATGGTTCCAGATCACCAAACTTGGACAAAAAAGAAGAGCTTTTTCCAAGCTATCTCCAAACAAGTAAAGATTGATAGCTTACCTAAAATTGGATTGGTGTGTTAGATATTTAGGTAAGAACAGTCTTGAGAAAAGGCTATCAGTCAAAATGTTGCTGACATAAACAATATTGAAATAAATAGCTGATGAGGCACACTCTGTTGAAATAAATGTTCATTTCATTGCAATATGCCTCATCAGCCATTTATTGCAATACTATAGATATGTGTAGTATAAATAACAGAGTTTATAATAGGTTGTTATTAACCAAACTTATAAAAATATAAATTACATATTTGTACATGATAGGTCTTATAAATAAGTAAATATATGTGTATAGTATGAGAGATAAGTATTTGTGATATGAAATACTTTTTAAACTCTGAATCAAGCAATGTATTAATACCTAGAATTAAGATGTTGTTTATAATTGAATCTTATTAATTTATTACTGGTTCTGATGATACAGAACACACTCTCTTTACAGCTGCAGTCCTCCAGAAGCATCATATTGTATTGGTAATTGGAATGTGGACAAAATAACGAGTCTAGCACCACAAGATTTTTCGCTTTATTCTCCCAGCAACAACAACAAAAATCATTTAACCATGACCTTTTTAAAGTCCTTCTATTTTGTGGCCATTTGAGTATCTACTTTTTTCAGACTTTGAGATATAAATGTTATGGTGGCATAAACTCTAAACCCAAAGACATAGATTCAAGTCCTGGATCTCCAATTTATTGACATAAAAGAAAAAGTCATTTAACTTTTCTGCACCTCAGTTTTCTCACATGCAGGATGAAAGGGGACAATTAGATACTTCTCAGGTTCGTGCCAAAGCTAATGTACTATAATTCTATGGATTGATTTTTAAAAATATATCCTCTCACAAATTTGTCTTAAGTGTCATTGTAGTGTTTCATAAAAAGCTAAGAAATAACTAGAGAAAAAGCTTTCTCTCCACATATCTACATTAGGATAAAGATTATCTTCCACTTGAAAAAATCTGAAACATCGAAGTACTAAAAATGCACTTGATTTTTAAAAATAGTATTAGACAATTGAAGGCTCCTGTGAGCAACATATAATTCCTGTAACATAACATAGAAAACATAAATAAATTTAACTCAGAACTGCAGGGTTAGACAACTCCAAGGGGTACCACTCATTATTTACATAGAACACCTTTCAGATCCTTTAAATTTTAAAAGGCTGAAAATGCATAATATTAGTGTGAATATAGAGATCAAGGCACTCTAATGTACAGAACATTAATCCTTGATGGACAGAATTTGTTTAAAAATTATTTCAAAATTTATATGTACATTTGCTTTGATTATTTTCACTTCTAGGATTTTTATTCACAGGACACATGTGCACAGTTGTATAAATATGGATGTTCTTTCCAACATTGTTAAGGAAAATCAACCAAACAGAAAAAAAAAAAAGATTTAAATAAAACAAAGAGAAACAAATGAATTAGGAGAAACTAAAAATCTGGTAGTAGGGGTCTGCCTACATAAACAGATGCAATATTATACAATTATACAAAATTTACAAATGCACAATTAGTCCACCATCAAAAATGTAAAAGAAGTTAAAATGTGTGTACTGAAATGGGCAAATTTACAAGATGTACCATATTTCATCAATTTTAAGATGCATCTCTGCATATATTAACATTCCTGAAATTTAGATAATGTCAAAATCCTATTTTCCAGGGGGAGTTTTGATGCAATTTCATTGCCTGCACAACAAAACACCAGGCTCAAACTTGTGGAGTAACGGTCAACTGCCGGGAAGTGAAAGCTGGTCAGCTACATGTAAACCAATGAAATTAGAACACTCCTTCACACAATATACAAAAATAAGCTCCAAATAGTTTAAAGAGGTAAATATAAGATGTGCCACCATAAAACTCCTAGAAGAGAACATGGGCAAAACATTCCCTGAATAAATCATAGCAATATTTTCTTAGATTACTTTCGCAAGGCAAAAGAAATAAAAGCAATATAAACAAATGGAGCCTAATCAAACTTAAAATATTTTGCACAGTAAAGAAAACAATCAACAAATGAAAAGATGACCTACAGAATGGGAGAAAATATTTGCAAACATTGTGGCCAACAAGAGGTTAATATCCAAAATATACAAACAGGTAATACAGCTCAATATCAGAAAAACAAACAACCCAAGTAAAAAATTGGAAGAAGACCTAAACAGACATTTCTTCAAAGAAGACATCCAGATGGTTCCTATGTTTTTTATGGCTTCTTTTAAGAATTGCTAAATCAAGGGCTTGAAAGAACAAACACTAATATTGTGAGAAAAAAATATGACTTTTGTGACTACAAATTTAAAAAGTAATTTCAAGTGGGTGGTTTTTAAATATGAAATTGTAGGATATCTTAGCCAATCTTTTTTATTTGAATTTTCCTTTTTGATGCATGTACAAAATAGCCTATGAAATATGTGTCTAATTAAAACTAAAAGAACAAATATACTGTGTTTACATTTTAAATGATAAAAAACCATCACATTATAGTTTAACTGGTAGCATTTTTCTTTTCTCTTGGAACTTAAAATAATGGTGCATCTTTTAATAGATGATGTCTTAGATTGGATGAAATATGGTATTGTTAAGTGAAGCAAAAGGATAATACAAAACAGGGAAACCATATATTCTTATTTCTGTGGGAAAAAAATTAAAAGAGAATTGACTTTTGCATCCATGTACATGGAAATTATCTGGAAAAATACAAAAGAAATTTTGAAATGTGGACAGGGAACATGGAACCTGAATGGGAAGTGGGAGTTTTTCATTGAACTTCCTTTTATACTTTTTTTTTTTTTGCCATGTGCAATTTTCATAATAATGAAATCAGATTATCTTCATACTTCTACAGAAAGCGTTGAATGAGACCCAGCAATAAAAAAAGTATTGATAAGACTGCCTAAATGATTACAATTATAATAATTTATATAGCATTTTTTACATTTCCACACCTTTATATCTCCAGTTTGTACTTTTGAAAAAGTTAGAAAATGATGCATTAATACTTAAGTAAAATTGCATAAGGTAATTTCCTCTCCATTCTATCTTCTTTTTATCTCAGAGTTTGCCCACCTCATTGATTTCCATGATCATTTGACTGTTGCCATTTCTCACTCAATATTTACTCAAGAGGAAGAAGAAAGATGAATTTTTCACAGCACACTTTTGAACAAACTCACAAGAAGGAATACTCAATTTTCAAAAAATGAATAACTTATGCCAGCCCATGAATACACATACAAAATAATTATTTACACAAAAATAAGTTATTAAAATGAGAATTGTCATTTATGGACAATTGAAAAGCAATGAATCTGATACACTATATTTGTAAACAGTATCACTTATACAAAAAAAGTGCTGTGAATTTCTCCTAAATTATTAAGAAGCCATATGTGGCTAAGTATATTATTTCCTCTTATATTAATTTATTAATGTGAACTATATTTTTAATATAAAATGATTTTATGAGAATACAATGCCCCACATCAGTACTGGTCCATCATTAGAGTACGAGCCTTGTATATTTATGAAAATTCATCCCTAGCATTTTTATAGAGCCTAGAATTAACAATACCACATGTTGTTAATATAAGGTTAAGAGGGCTGTGGGACAAAGAATAAGGTGAAATTAATGTACATAGGATAGATATTGTTAGCCAATGCAAACTCGTATACCTAGATATTTTCATCTGCTTTCATCTCCATGTGCTGAAATGTCTAGTTTATATGTTAACATACAAACACACACACACACATATTCACACAATAGCACTTGTTCTGTTGTTTTCTTTTGATCAGCTAGCCATAAAAATCATATTCTTATTTTGTGTTCCCATTAATCATGTTCCTATTGTGTTATCAATCTCAGGAATTATGCATTATAGTATTTAATATGACCAAGGGTCTGATTGCAAAAATATATATATATATATATATATATATCATTTTCCAGGAGAAATAAGATTAAGTAAATCACTATAGTCATTAGGTAAATAACTACTACCATGCAACATGATATTACATCACACTAAATATAATTACTTTAAAGACTTTTTATAGTTGCTTTTAAGCTTTTGAGTTTATAATTAAGTTGACATAACTGGTTTTTAGACACCTTAAATAAAAAATTCAAATTAACAAATATTTATTGAGTACCTAATAAGCAAAAAAAAGACTGTATGTAACATAATACGATAAATAAAAAGATTAACAACAAACTTAGAAATATGTTCTTGAGAACCATCTGTTATTTGTATTGTTTTCATAGTTATAGAAATACACGATGTCATTGCAATGTTTGTTTTTTATCCTATTATCAATAATCCAGGAGAGTGTGATGGAAGTTTACAGAAAACCATTTAATTATGAAATTAAGTTTTCTTTGCTCTGTATGTAGTAATTAGTTCATATAGTGATAGAAATCACAGCATTGTTTTTACATAATGCTCAACTATTGTTAGTATAAACTATATTAATTATAGCTCTGTGATAAAATACTTTATTATAAATAAGTTTGTTGATTTAGAGACAGCTGAAGAGAAAAGCAAAATTCAAATCAGATGTGATAAACCTGAAATATATGAATCTCATAATTGGAGCCCTAAACAATTATTATTATTGAATTAAAATAAATAGCAAGGATAATACATTTTTCCTATAACAAGTAGGGCAATTTCTGTGAATCCTAACATATGCTTATCAGTATTTTAAAGGAAATGTCCATCCGCTTGAGGTTTGTAATGTCATTAGACACATTATCACTGTCTACTTAGTTTGAGAGTAATTTACACGAGAAAATATGACACATGAAATCTGTAGAATGCCTTAACTTTGAATCCATTGCTTAACAACAATACATTTTGAATTCTAAATCCTATGTGAAGGCTTTGATTAAATGGCTTCTCTAGGCAGAATTTGTAATAAGTGTGTCTTCTTGAAAAAGATAAAGCTGGCTTCTTCAGTGAAGTAAGTTGCCTCTGCTAACATGGTAAGTCAAAGACGCCGTTTGTCACAAGATGAACTTTTCAGACACTAAATTAGGAAGTACTTTTGTGTAATGTTCTTGAGAGTATTGAGCAGCGTATTTCTGATTCTGATTTGTTTAAATCAAAGTAAACATAAAATTTAAAAGAAAATATTAAAACAATAATATATCTATGATAGAATTTTAAATGCCTGTTATATGCCAATAGATTGTTAAGTAGAAAGCATGTTATTTCTAAGGATATTTCATCACTACAGTTAAGTGCTTAATATAATATTTCCTAATGTTTAATCAGATCTTTAAAATTTATATATTAAATGGCAAATCATTATTAATTGTTATAAAATGGCCAAATATTTTATTTTATAAATATAATGGCATTATTCTCTGAATACAGTTTATACTCATATCATAAAAATCTGGTGGATCAAAAATAATAGATACAATAAATCTTTGCAATTTTTTATATTAGTGACAGCTGAAAAATGTACCATGAGAGAGGTCTTCTTGTTTAATTAAATTTAGTACATATTTGAAAGGGAGATTTAATGTTGAGAAACACTGGTCTTTTATGTGGTTGTTAACACAGTAGCCACTAAATTTGCTTCTGGAAAAGTAAAGCCAGTTCAATAAATGTTTGATGTAAATTATATTATATTTAATTTACATTTAAATAAATAATATTCTATTGAATATTAGTGTGAAATATGAAATTTGGCATATGAAAAATAGTAACTTTTTATTTTCAGATTTATGTAGTCAATTGATAACCTCTAAGGCAAAAATATTCAAGAAAAAGTAGAATTAGCAGATATTCAGAAACATACAGAACTAAAACCAAACACCAAAACAACTATGTGGGAAACCTGATTGCCAAAACTTTCATCAGTACAGTTTTCTAAGGTACTAGTGTTGTCTCTAACTGAAGCACTAAACTTCCTGCACTTTTTTCTTTTTCTTTTTTGCCATTATGCAAAGGATATATAATTTCTGCTGGTTTGGGTATCTTATGTCAGGGCAGTAAGTATGCAATTAGCTTTAGTTTAAGTGATAGCAGCCACGCTATAAATAAGATTCTTAATTGTGTTTGCAAGATTAAAATTCAGCCTCATTGTTTGTTCCCTTTATTTCTTTGGTGGCATTGTGGTATATTCGCATTGCTACCTCTAAATGAATGTCAACTTGTTTTACCTCGACTGCAGCCGATCGATACTTCATTAGGCTGAATTGTCTTGTGTCCATGCAACCTTGAAGCTGTGGCTTAATTACCATCCGTATTATGCAGTGGCTCAGAGAGCTGCACTCAGCTGTGTCAGTTTTGAAAAACAATTTTTTTTAAGCTATGGTGTTATCTATATCTTGGGAAAAATGACCACTTGGTCTGAAAAATAATAATATTTGATAAATGAAGCATTAAAATTTTTGAAAAATTCATTGAAATACACAAAAATAACAGAAATATAATATCAATTTTGAAACTCCTAGTATTTTACAAAACTCTTTGAAAGGAAATACAATTTTCATGATCAAGCCATTGTGCAGTTAAGATAATTTAAAAATAATGGCAAAATTACATTCATATAAAAGAGAGAAGAGGGGAAAGTGCAGTCAAATGGCAATCATGACAAATGACATCTCTTGTCCAAGAGTCATTTTTCCTCACTAGACTGATTTGTCATCCTCACTTTTGACATTTTTCATGCTGCTATGAAATCACACTGACAGAATAAGATATTTCTAGACTTAACAGCAGGCCACAGACGATGGTTTCATGCCTCCATTTATTTTTTGGTTGGCTGTTTCAATTTTTATTTTCAAGCAGCTAAAATCTGGACATACAAAACTTTGTTCTAACAAAATATCATCCGTTAAACAACTCCATGAGAAAAGGCTATTTTAAAATAGAATGTGAAATGATATGTAATATTGCTTAATTGACCATAAATCTCTCTACTGGTCACATTTAAAATGTACCAAAATACCAAAAGTTTTGTTTGGCTTGGTGTTTAATGAGTCAAATAACAGTTCCAGCAGTTTATGCCAAAGTCCTGGAATCGGAATAGTCCCATGGAAAAATAATCAAAACAAGGAGATTGTTCATCACCTCACATAGCCACTACATTTAGATGGGAAATTGGCCTTAGAATTTGTATTAGTTTCCTCATGTTGTCATAATAAAGTATCATAGACTAACAACTTAGAACAATGAAAAGTTATCGTCTCACAATTTTGGAGGATAACTATCTTAAGTCAGGTGTAGGAAGGGCTATTCTCCCTCTTAAACTAGTAGAGGAATATTTCTTTGCCTCCTCCTAGCTTCTGGTGGGTTGCCAGCAATCTTTGGCATTCCTCTGCATGCAGCTGCATACCTCCAATCTTTCCACAACCGATGGGTAAATTTTAGGCTCAAGACAGTCTCCTGAGCTTGAGTTTAAGATGGGGCCCCTTTCTTCCTCCTTTCTTCCTTCTTTCCTTCCTTTGAGAAACACTTACCGAACAACTACTATATGCCAGAAAAACTAGGCTAATATTTAGCGACATTTGGATCCATAAGTATTTTCCCTTAAGTTCATCACAGTTTAGTTTAAAGGTGGGAGTGAGGAGCAAAGTATTATGTGAATAAAAAAGATTCTCTAAAATATACTTCTCAATATCTAGTGGGCATATAAATCACTTAAGAATTTTCCTAAAGCGCAAATTCTGAGACAATACATCTGTTTGGGGTCCCAGGATTCTGCATTTGAAACAAATTTCCAGGTAATGTCAACATTAATACTTTGTGGCACACACTTTGAAGAGCAAAGTTAAAAAGCATGAATAGAGGAGAAAGGATTAATTCTAGTTAAAGATCTGGAAAACTTTCGAAGAATATAGTTCACTGTGATCATACTGAAGAACCAGCAGTAGGTTGCCATATATAGAACAGGGGCAAAACATTGAAAAAGGTAAAGAAAAGTGCTGAAAGAATGACCTGAATTGCAGTGTGGTGGAAGTGAGGCATCCAGAGTGAATGGAAAAATGATGATATATTGATAGGCGAGTTGCAGCTTTACGGGACGGGTTAAAGAACATAAACGTAACCCTAGTCGATGAAGAACCAGAGCAATATTAAGAAGAGTAGCCTTGTGTCAAGGAAGGATTAAGTAATAAGAATTTCAGAGTTTGTTGAACAAATATTCATTGATTGGCTACTAGGTGCCGAGTACTGTTCAGTTCATTCATGAAGCACTGGTGAACAAGAGAAAATCTCTGTCTCCCTGGGACTTATGTTTTAGTGGGAAGATGTAATCATAAGAAAGCAAGTCATCTCTCTAGGAAGAGGGACATCAAGGAATCATCTAAATGAAAAATGCTGATCAGATGGAAGGAAAGTAGGATGCAAGATTTTACTGAACCAAACTTGGATTCACTCACCTGCATGCAGTAAAGCCAATCTACTGACATTGGGTTGTAGTGAAGAGAAATGCAGAATTTATTGCAGGGCACCAAACAAGGAGTCCAGGGCAGCTGGTGCTCAAAAAACCTGAACTCTCCAATAGGTTTCAGCAAAGAATTTTTAAAGGCAAACTGAGGGAGGGTTGTCCCAGGGTATATGATCAGTTTTTGCACAATTCTCTGACTGGTTGATGGTGAGGTAAGAGGGTGGTGTCACAGGGATTAACATTATCAATTCTTAGGCACCAACAGGTCTGGGGGCAACACGCTCATGGTCATCAAGTAGTTAATTTCTTCCACTTGGTGGGGGTTTTAGCATCTATAAAACAAATCAGGAAATGTACATCAAATATTATTATCTTGGTACTTCAGAGAGGAGCTATAGCAGAGGATATGGGGGAGGAGGGGTCTGTTTGGGGAAGACCCCATTGGATCCTGCTTGGTTACAAATAGAGATATCACAATAGAGAAATAAAACAGAAAAATTCATCTGCATGTATCAAGATGAATGTACACTTCTGGTGAAGTCTGTAGATAAATTAGTGTTAGGCTTCATAGAATATTAAGCAAGTGGAAAGATGAAGCAATTAACTCCAGGGTAAACAAAAAGTATTATAAGAATTAAATATAATCATTGTACACTACCTGACTCAACTATGCATACTATATACAAAACAATAATAAAATGAACATAATGATCGATTAAATCAAAACTATGAAGATAGGAGTTAGAAGGTTTCGGTAAATGTAAGAGAGCTAACTTTTTATTTTCAATTTTAAGAAATCAAATGATAACTTCTAAAGCAAAAAAAAAAGTTTCAAAGGATAATAGAATTAGTACACTATTTAGAAACATGAAGAACAACCAAAACCAAATAACAAAAGAAACAGATAAGAATTGAAAGTGGTTGACACTGGAGAATACAAATGGAGCAGGAGACCATTACTTTTCACTGTAAGTCCTTTAAAATGTAAATTTATGTGCATTTACTACTTTGAAAACAATAATAATGAAATGTTGTGAGTTCACAACCTTGTGAGTTCCCTGGTGAACTTCAAAACTGGCCCTCCTACATGGAGGAGGAGAGACTGAAGAGGCAGATCACTCCAGATCAGTAGGTGGCAGTTTTAATAAGCAAGAAAACTTACTTACAAGGCTTGTTTTGGGTGACTGCAAGATGAGTAGATCTCCAGACTTGTCCATCAGAATTTTAAACATTTGTAGAGGCCTTAACAGGGTCAGTCATGAATTCAGTTCAGATGGTTTCAAACACATTACTGTCTCAAGGCTGCACCCTTGAAATGGCTCCTAGTGCGGGAATAGTTCGTGAAACATACATTCCAAGGACAGAGGGAGGGGGTAAAGAAGCCTCCAGCTGCACAGGTCCAGCTCAGGGATCAGCCTGCCATCACGTGTTCTTAATGACCTCCTCCAACAAATGTTTTGAAAATTTTGTATATGAATTACAATATAACAAAAAGGGAGATGTAATAGAGTCTTTCTAGCTGGGGAGGGGAAAAGTTTTCACCACCTTGGAGCAGGTTGTCAGCAGAGCCTTCTCTGAGGGAAGTGGCATTTGAACTGAGACCAGAAGGATGAAGGAGTCAGCTCTGTCAAAATTTGAAAAGAAAGTCCTAAAGTCAGCCGTACGAGCAAATGCAGAAACCCTGTGACCAGAAAGAGATGGAGTTGTGGGTGGGAAAAGAAAGAATACCTAAGTGGACCTGAAGCAATTGGTCAAGGACGGGGAGAGTGGTTCTAGATGAATTTATAAATGTAGGTGGGGCAAGACCATTTAGTGTGATGTTGTTCATACTGAGGAATTCTATCTGAAAATCAAGCAGAAGTCATCAAAAGACTTTAAGCTAGGGACATGCAGTGATTAACCAGATTCTTATTAAAAATGAAGACCCTGGAAGCTAGATGATTCAGGAAGCAGTTATTGTGTTTTAGGATAGAGATGGTGGTACTTAAATCAGGTTTGTGTTAATGAAGATATAGAAAAGTAGTCAGATTTAAGTTCTGTTTTGGAGGTAGGAATTGCTGACAGAACTGAAAATAAGCATAGATGAAAAAAAGATGAGAGCTGAAAGTGAGGGAGTGGTAGGAACAGCAAGGATACCCAGATTCAAAAGACATTTTGGAAAAAAAATAATTTACAGGACCTGGTGACTAACCAGATATTGAGAATAAATGGAAAAGTAGAGGATGACACAGATGTTCCTAGCTTTGGATCTTGGTAAGGGCAAGTCTACTGCTCCTCTTTGAAATATTAGAAGAGATTGGGAAAAACTTGGAAGGCATTTTCTTAATAAAGAGTCAATTATTTCACTAGGGCTATTTTGACACCAGTAAGTGCTGAAGCCACGTGGTAATTTTTGGAATTGTTCTACAGCTTTCAAATGAAAACTGTCAAAAACTATTTTGCTTGAATTTGGTGTCCTTAGACTAGATTAAGTGTCCAGGTTGTTAAAATATGATATAGCAGTAGGACTATTATTCTCTTAGTCTCACAGACTCATGAAATTAAAATCAGCTTTGCCAAACATTTTTTATGAGTTCCCCAAATCCAGTTTTGTACTCTTTCCTAGTAATTCTTCTCCAAATCTAACTTTTTTTCAATATTCCTCTCTGTTTTAGCTTCTCACCCCATCTGCCACCAGATATTACAGCATCTTGCTTTTTGATCCTTGAGGGTCTTTTCCCTCTTCACTATGGACCATCCATAGTAGGCAACTCACTTACTCAAACATTTTTTGACCATAGAATGCTTGGACAGAAGGCTGCAATTGTTCATGAAATTTCCTATTTTTTCCTCTTTTTTTCCCAGTTTTATTGAGATATAATTTACATACAGCACTGTGTAAGTTTAAGGGGTATAGCATAATGATTTGACATACATATATCATGAAATGATTACCATAACATTTGGTGGACATCTATCATCTCATACAGATACAACATTAAAAAAAATAGAGAAAAGTAGATATATTTTTTCCTTGTGATAGGAATGTTTAAGATTTATTCTCTTAATAACTTTCATATGTAACTTGCAGCAGTGTTAATTATCTTCATCACGTAGTACATTATATCACTAGTACTTGCGACACTTATAACTGGAAGTTTGTACCTTTTGGCTACCTTCCTCTAGTTTCTTCTATCCCCTCCTCCTGCCTCTGGTAAGCACAAATCTGGTCTCTTTATCCATGAGTTTGTTTTTGAAGGATAATTGACTGACAACACTATGTTAGTTCCTGGTATACAACATAGGGATTCAATATTTCTATACATTTCAAAATCATCATCACCATAAGGTTAATAATGATATATCACCATGCAAAGATGTTATATAGTTATTGATTATATTCATCACTCTGTATATTTCATACCACTGACTCATTTATTTTGCAACTGTGGGCTTGTACCTCTTAATCTCCCTCACCTATTTTTTTCTCCCCCCCACCCCACTCCTCTCCGGCAACACCATGGTGCAATGAACATCAGGGTGCATATAAATTTTCTAATTAGTGTTTTCATTTTCTTTGGATAAATACCCAGAAGTAGGATTGCTGGATCATATGGTTGTTCTATTTTTAAATTTTAGAGGAACCTCCATACTGTTTTCCATAGTGGCTGCACCAATTTACATTCCAAATAATGATGCATGAGTGTTCCCTTTTCTCGAAACCCTTTCCAGCATTTATTATTTGTAGACTTTTTTTTTTTTTTTTTTTTTTTTGGGCGGTATGCGGGCCTCTCACTGTTGTGGTCTCTCCCTTTGCGGAGCACAGGCTCCCGACTCGCAGGCTCAGCGGCCATGGCTCATGGGCCCAGCCGCTCCGCGGCATATGGGATCTTCCCGGACCAGGGCACGAACCCGTGTCCCCTGCATCGGCAGGCGGACTCAACCACTGCGCCACCAGGGAAGCCCTATTTGTAGACTTTTTAATGATGGCCATTCTGACTGGTGTGCGGTGATAAATTATTGCAGTTTAGACTTGCACTTCTCTAATAATTAGATATATTGAGCATCTTTTTCATGTGCCTGTTGGCCATCTGTATGTCTTCTTTGGAGAATGTCCATTTCGGTCTTCTGCCCATTTTTTGATTGGGTTGTTTGCTTTTTGATATTAAGCTGTATGAGCTATTTGTATATTTTGGATATTAATCCCTTGTCAGTAGCATCATTTGCAAATATTTTCTCTCAGTCCATCAGTTGTCTTTTCATTTTGTTTATTGTTTCCTAACCACTCTATGTCTTTTGATTGGAGTATTTACTCTATTCACACATAATTATTGATATGTATGTTCTTATTGCCATTTTGTTAATTGTTTTGGGGTTGGTTTCATACGTATTTTTTGTTCCTTTCTTCTTTTGTTCTCTTGTTATTTTGTTGACTAGCTTTAGTGTTATTTTTGGATTCCTTTTTCTTTTTTTGTGTGTGTGTGTATCTATTATAGATTTTGGTTTGTGTTTACCATGAGACTTATACATATCTATCTATCTATCTATCTATCTATCTATCTATCTATCTATCTATCTATCATGTACATGATTGTTTTAAGTTGCTGATCTCTTAATTTCAAATGCATTTTAACAATCCGGCATTTGGCAGCTGGGGGTTCAAGGGTCCTGAGGCAGTTGACACGATGGTGGGGGTGGTCATATCCCCACTCAGCTAGCTGCGTGGCCTAGGACGTCCTAGGACTGGTGTCAGCTGGCTTGTGGGCAGTTTCAGGAACCGGCACTAATGAGCTTAAGAGAGGATTGCAAAATGGTGCTACCATCAACAGTGTCCTTGTGGTGAACTGAACTCTCAAAAATGGCTGCTGCCAGTGTCCATGTCCCAAGGGTGAGTTTCAGTTGCCTCCTGCCTTTCCATGAGGCTCTCCAAGGTTAGCAACTGGGTCTGGCCTAGGCTCCTTTCAAATCACTGCTTTTGCTCTGGATCTTGGAGACTGTGAGATTTAATGTGCAGCCTTTAAGAGTGGAGTCTCTATTTCCCACAGCCCTCTTGCTCTCCTGAAAGTGAGCCTCACTGGCTTTCAAAGCCAAATATCCTGAGCGCTTGTCTTCCAGGTACAGGACCTCTGATGTGGGACTCAGACCCCTTGCTCCCTGGGGAGAACCACTGTAATTATAATTATTCTCCCTTTTGTGGGATGCCTACCTGGAGGTATGGGGCTTAACTATACCTCAACTTGTCCCCTCCTACTCATCTCATTTCAGTTCTTTTCTATATCTTTAGCTATAGAAGATCTTTTCTGGTAGGCTCTGGATTTTTTCATTGATGGCTGTTCTGCAAATGGTTGTGATTTTGGTGTGCCCATGGAGAGATGAGCTCATGGAGAGGTCTGCCTACTCTGCCATCTTCTGTTAGACATCCTTCTAAGCTGGAGGAGACCAAGAAGGCATCTAGAGCAGTAGTTCTCAAACCTTCCTATGAAATCCTTGATGGTGAATTTTTACTATAGAGTTTTTTTTTCTATAACTGTGAAATGAGCTCTTGGAAAATCACCTCCCTGTGTGTGTATATGTGTGTGTGCACATGTGTGTTTTAATATGTCTATTTTCATTTTGTATTGTGCTTATTAGAAACGGTTCACAGAGTAAGCAAAGCTTCTGGGTTTGTTAGGCATCACTGCACCTAGGCAGTATGTCCCAAAATGAAAGTTAGAGATGTTTAGCTCTAAAATTCTGTTTCTCTTAAGTGAACAAGTTCCCTTTCTGAAATATTTCCACTTTTTTTAAACCAAATTGTGACACTTTCAGAGATAAGTGGACCTTAAAAGGAAAATCCAGTTCTTCTGAGAATCAAGCACTCAACTGACTGAACCACCCATCTGCTTTATTCAATTGTTTATTTCTTGCATTGTTGATTTATACATAGACTTATTGTGTACATACTCTGTGCCAAATTCAGTTATCATTTGAAGATATGACAGTACACTACCTGTACTTTATTTAGGATGCTATTTCCCCTTTATTCTTAATCTTGTCACTGAGTATTTAAGACCTATGGTATAAAAATGACTTAGTTGATTTGTCTTATAAATTAAATTTTTAAGTTTCTCTTTTTGTTTCTGTGATTTTATGGTATCTGGTAATTATATAACTTAACTGGTTTCATTAATATAAACACTAATTGTATTTATCCTGTAAGTCTGTTAGATTATATATTCTCAAGGAAAAGTCCACACCATTTAACCCCTCACAGTTTCAAGAACGACCTGTGCTGTGGATTTATTATTTGAATATGAAATCTGATTTTCCCCCCATCCTCCACAGTTGCTATCTTTAACATTCAACAGTAGCATAGATATACCATATAAAAGTTTTTCTTTTTCATAAAAGTAGATTCACATTTATACATATCCTATTTCTGGTATTATTTCTCATAGCATCAAAGAATTCTCTGAACATATGTCTTACATTGTTTTTAGAATAAATGTTCTAAAGTAAAAACAAATAACTTTTTAATATAACTTTATAACAATTACAGGAAAATAGAACAGACTAAACTGAATAATATTTTTTTATAAGTACATTTTGTAACTTCAAGGAATACTGTGTAAGAATCTATCTTTTAAAACTGCTTCTAAAATTTTGTCATAATATAGAAAACTTAGCTGAAACTTCCTTATATTTCTTTGGCTTAGATAATATATATATTTTTATTACATTGAGATTATTAGGTGAACTCTACTATTGATTCTAGTACTTAGTCTTTAAACAAGAAAATTAATTCATATACTTGTTAATATTGTTTTTGATAATGCTCATCAAAGTTATTTGTTATATTTGGGGTTAAAGACTAAACAATTCACTTTGAGATCAAATTATAAAAGATTTTCTTTTTAAAAGGTTCTTTGCCAAGCAAGAACATATAGGGATATAGAAGCCTGCTGAAATGTCTCACAATGAGTGGGAAAAGTCAATGATTGTTGAAACTATGTGGTTAGGAGCTGAGTTTTGGGGTTGAATTCTGAGTCCATCACTTACAACAGCAATCTCTTTGGAATATTCTGAGTTATGCATGCTTAGAGGTGTGATAAATGGCACTGCTGAAATTTTACTTGGTCATGCAGATCCACTCTTAACTCCCTCACTGTAACATGTGTGTTAGGGAAATTTCAAGTTCAGTGGAGCTGGACACAGGTAAGGAAAGTCAGAATAGCGACAGCATTTCCAAGTTCTCAGAACTTTTGCAGTGTTTACAGGAGGTGAGTCCCTTGAAACATGCTTTATTCTTTGCTATGTCATTAGTATCTTGCATTTAGTCGGTGCTCAGCAAATACTGTTTTGATAAATATGAAAGGAACGTTCGTAAGGTTCATTTACCACGAGCTCCTCTTTCTATCTTCTGGTACTACGTTAAAACTTTTAGAGGATCCAAGTACACACTGCACACCACCTTATACATAAATTCCTTTTTTTAAAATAGATTTGTTGATTTATTTATTTTGGGCTGCATTTTGCCTTCTTTGCTGTGTGCAGTCTTTCTCTAGTTGCAGTGAATGGGGGCTATTCTTCCTTACAGTGCGGGGGCTTCTAATTGGGGTGGCTTCTCTTGTTGCAGAGCACAGGCTCTAGGTGTGTGGGCTTCAGCAGTTGTGGTGCACGGGCTTAGTTGCTCTGCAGCATGTGAGATCTTCCTGGGCCAGGGATTGAACCTGTGACCCCTGCATTGGCAAGCGGATTCTTAACCAGTGTGCCACCAGGGAAGTCTCCATAAATTCTAAATGAATGCAAATATATAAAATTTAAAACTTACCTTTATACTGAAATTTTAAAAAGAACTTTTCATTTTATGTTTCTCACTGCAAAATTATGAGTAAGACAGTCTATGTTTGTTTTTTTGGGGTATTGGTATGTCTCTAACTGGCTGTGGACCCTCTCGTTGTCTGGAGTTTGAAAAGTGTCATTCGAATTTTAGAAATGATACTTGTATCCAAAGTTGCACTCTGTAGTTTAAAATTGAAGGGTTTGTTTTTCCTTATTTTAAAATATTTTTACAATTTTGATAAAAATCTCTTTCAATGTTAGTTTTAAGAGATTTTTGAAATAATAAAAGGAAAGGCTTAAAAATATTTTTTATGTGTTTGTAATGGTTTTTTGATATTTCTTTTACATGTTTACAATGGGCTCTTGAAATGGGTGGAAACCCCCCCAGAAACAAGTATAGAATATGGATAGGTAAAGATGATTTTTAGTTTGAGAAAAATAAATTGGTCTACAAAAGGCAATGAGGAAAAAGTTAAATTATTATATGAAACATTCATGATTTGTCTTGGCTGCCTGCATACTGTTTTCCAAGAAAGTTTATTTCAAAGGTGTAAAAAATGGTAGATACTGGGAGAATGGTGGCATCTCTGAGTACTTTTTGGAGTCAGCTCACATTGTTTCTTGGCCTTGGTAGGATAAGGAGGTAAAGAAACTACATGGGAGGAAACCATGAGAATTGAGAGAAGGGAAAGAAAAGGAGACCCTTATATCATAAATCTTCTGGGTTTCGGTAATAAATTTATGAGGTTAAACATACAAGTTTCTGAAGAAACGAGAACACATCCATCTGGATTTCAAATTAGAATTGCTTGGCAGGCCAGTTCCCCAGAAATCCCTTTGCAATGAGAATAGCACTAACAAAATTCTTTGTTTGGTAATAGAGAGTGGCTAAAGCATGGATCTATGCCCGTATCAAATGGTATATGTCTTCCATTCTCTATCTACTACAAGAACACAAAACATAAATCAATGGGAGAATTTGGCTAGAAGTGGCTCTTGGGAGCTAGATTGTGGGGAATTAGATCCTGGCTGAGAGTTGACTAACCATGTAAATCATTGATTCTTACTATGCCTAACTGTACACCCCATATTATTATACTTGGGAAAAGTAAGTCCAAACTGTAGAATTAACTGTCAGAATTATGTAATTCTATACAGTGTGTCACTATTGTTCTTAAGGAAGAAATGCAGGGCTTTTGATAATATGGCTTAAATTCATCTGCCATTTGTTCCCACCAGTGTCACCCAATGTGAGGATTGGGTGCCTAGAAGGTCCAGAATTGTTTATAAGATTGTCTGCAGAGACTTGGATATTACAAGAAGATTAAAACAATTAGATGAACAATATGATTTCCATGTAAAATAATAAATGTGATTATGTGTGAGCAATCAAAATACTAAAATGTTGACAATAAAAAATATAATGTAGAAGAAAAAATACAAATTTGGATTATAAATTGTAGTGTATAACTCCAAAATTGGAAATCACTGTCAAGCTGTTTTATGAAGAATCATGCTTATACAGAAAGGTAAACTCTATTATTTCCAGGATTATGTATGCTGAGGAAAGATAATCATCAATGCACGATATATGAGGCTTTGTTAGCATTTTAATAATTTGAGACATTTGATAGAAAGTAATCCTTTATGGGTTTTTCTAGGAGATGGGTTCATGCAAACTTTGCACCTGGATTTAGGAAGATTGTTCATCCATTAATTAATGAACGTTTACTTCTTACAAATAGCTGATTTCTATCCTACCCTGAAATACCAAAACACATCTGATGTTCAGTGAATGTCTAGAGTGTATTTCACATATTATTATTATCATGCATGGAGGAAAGGAAGGTCGTATATTGATCTCAGATAGTGGTGCACAGTTTATATCTACTTTAGAAAATATGCCTTAAATTCAGTATTTTATAACTACAAATCTCACTTTAAAAAAACATAAATTTATTTTTAATTTTTATATTTTATGGATTAAATATGACCTTTTATCTATAACAAGCAATTTTATTTTTTAGAATTTACCTTGATAGTTAAATTCAATTCTTCATCCACACAGAATCTTTAAATTCTCCATTTTCATAATCCAGGTTAGATAAATTCATTTGATATATAGTTACTTAGTTCCCAATATGTTAAAGCTATATAGGAAAAATGTTACTAGCTGGAGTTTTTAATAGTTCTTTTAAAAATTATTTTAATCTAATTAAATATTTTTAGAGAGTTTTGTGACAATTCAAACGAAGAAACATTGTTAATGGTGTCAGATAGTATATCACTAATTTACATTCAAAACTCTTATGGTTATGATTTAATAGTTGAAAGTATACTGAAATATATTAGCATTGAAATGTTCTCAGAGCAAAGCAGTCTTGCGCTCTGTGAATAACTTTGTGATTTCAGATATAAGAAGAACCCTATATAGCACAGGGCATCTAAGTCCAGCCTAACTTTGCTCATCTCCACCAAAAGGAAGGCAGTCAGGAAGAGGTGGAAATGGTTCTTTTATCTTTTTTTTTTTCTGGTTCTGCTTTACCCTCTTGCCACACTCATCTTTTCAAGATGGTAGTTTTTACATTTTGTTTTTGTTTTTAAATCATTTCAGCATTCTATACTACATAGTTTTGTCCAAGTACTTTTGACAAAAATTTTATTTGAGAGGAATCATTATTGAATATATGCATACACAAATAGTAATAATGATTTGTACTTGAAAGATACTCGAATTAGTCACAAAGCCAAAATGTCATTATCCTTTATAAAGAAATGAAGACAAAATTCAAGAGATGTTCTAATCCATGATTACAATTAAAGTAAACTTTGTTTATGGACAGGAACAAGAAGGATATAAAACATAAAATCAGATGCAGGTTTGATAGAGATGGTAAAGTTTATGCTTCATTTGGATTAGAAATTATTTTTAGGTAATAAAACGTCTTGCTAACATTAAAACAAACAAGTAAAAAAACTTAGGCTATATTACTGTCAAACATATTAAAGTCTAAGGAGCAACTAGCATTGGAGCAACTAGGAGCAACTAGGCTTGGCTTGTAAATTTTTCTTTACAACTTTACTGAGATATATTTCACATACATTAAAATTCACCCATTTTAAGTATACAATTCAGTGGCTTTTAGCATATTCACAGACTTGTGCAACTTTTCCCACAATCTAATTTTAGACGATTTTCTTTACCCCAAAAAAACTCCATACACACTCCCATTTTCTTTTCCATTCCTACTGTTCCCAGTTTCCCATCCCCCCACCCTGTCTGTCCCCAAGGTCTAGGCAACCATTAATCTTTTTTCTCACTCTATGGATTTTCCAGTTTTGAATATTTTACATAAGTGGAATCATGCAATATATATATTTTTGTGACTGTCTTCTGTCACTTAGCACTGTGCCTTCAAGGTTTATCTATGCTGTAGTATGTATCAGTACTTCATTCTTTTTATTATTGAATAATATTCCACTGTATCAATATCAATAAACATATTGTTCATCTGTTCACCAGTTGAGGGACAAGTGGGCTATTTCTACATTTTGGCTATTATAAATAATGCTTCTATGAACATTTACGTACACGTTTTTGCATGGACATGTGTTTTCATTTCTTTTGAGTGTATATTGATTCCTAGAAGTAGAATTGCTGGTCTCATGGTAACTCTATATTTAAGATTTGAAGAGCTGCCAAATTGTTTTCCAAAGCAGCAGCACCGTTTTATTTTCCTACCAATAATGTATGAGGGTTATAATTTTTCCACAACTTTGTCAACACATGTTATTGTCTGTCTCCTTTACTTTATCTATCTTAGTGTGCGTTAACTGGTATGTCACTGTAGTTTTGATTTGCATTTCTTAATAGCTAATGTTATTAAACATCTGTTCATGTGTTTATTGGTCATTTGTATACCTTCTTTTGAAAAATGTGATTTCAAATCTTTTGTTCGTCCTTTAATTGGGTTATCTGTCATTTTATTGTAGAGTTGAAAGATTTTTTTAATATATAATGGAAAGAAGTCCCTTGTCAGATAAATGAGTGTCAAATATTTTCTCCCATTCTATGAATTGTGTTTTATTTTCTTGACGGTGTCATTTGCCAAATGAATGTTTTAAAATTTTGTGGTCGTTGTTTGCACTTTTGGTGTCGCAACTAGTAAGCCATTGCCTGACCCACTATCATAAAACTTTACTCCAGTGTTTTCTTCTAGGAATTTTGTAGTTTTTTGAGCTCACATTTAGGTGTACAAGCCATTAATTCATTTTTGTGTGTTTTGTGAGGTAAGGATGTAAATTCATTTTTTACACATAGAGATCTAGTCACTGTGCCATTTGTGGCTTTCTCCAATGTATTGTCTTGGCAACTTTGGCAACATCAGTTGACCATA
This sequence comes from Globicephala melas, assembly GCF_963455315.2. Taxonomy (NCBI): domain Eukaryota; kingdom Metazoa; phylum Chordata; class Mammalia; order Artiodactyla; family Delphinidae; genus Globicephala; species Globicephala melas. The sequence continues at coordinate 19,479,882 of NC_083330.1, forward strand.
ACTGTGAATATATGTGTATATCAAGGTACAGAAATGATAATTATGATTAAGTCAATATCCATTTATATTAACAAAGCTCATTTAGATTAATATTATTTAATATAAAGTAGATATTATCTCTATACTTATAGATAAGAAAACCAAATCTCAGGTTGGTTAAAAATATTTAGTGTCATTGAGCTTATAAAGGTAAGTTTGAGATTAAATTTTATGTAAATCTGACTCCAAGGGTCATATACATTTTATTATACCATATGTTTCATCTATAGGCTCAGACAATGTTAATAAATTGATTGGAAATGAAATCCTGAAGAAATATACCAAATAAGCTATTCCAGCAGTAAATAATTCTATACAAATAAACAGTAGAATCTTAATTAAATATCTGACAATTATTTACAGTACTTTTTCTCATATGTTTCTGATATAGTAAAGGTATTCTTAGATACAGAGTAGAAAAATCCATTAACATTCTATTTCAATCTACCATGAAAATTAACATAAAAAAACACAAGTTTTTATTTCCCTTAAACTCTTCATCTCAGCATAAAAAGTAATTCTAGCAACAATGTTTGAAGTAACCCACTGGTGAATTTGCTAGAGGATAACAGTATTTGAAAAAAGAAACATATATTCTGTTTCCAGTAGTGGCACAGTAGCACCCATTGGACTAATGTTCCTTCCAATAAAAAATATTAACCCTGGCTCAAATTTATCCAATAACTTTTTGAAGTCATGCAGAAACTGGAGATGAACAATTGTTTAAAGGAAATAAGAGCTTTAGGGGAAATTCACATTTAACTATCTTTTCCCCTAAAGGCATTCTCGTCTCTCACAACTTTGGTCATGCATCGAGCTAAAACAGAAAGTGGCAGCCTTACTCTGCTGAGGAATCAGAATTTGAAAATTGGAGTTACTGGAAATAGAGTCATAAAATCCAAGAAAAGTAACAACAGAAAAAGAATCTTAAAAATTTACATATGGATTACTATTTAATATTTAATTGACTCCTAAACTGCACAAGCACAGCAACAAAAAAACAATAGCTAGAAGAGAAAATGAGCAGAGTAGAAATTTCAGCAAATTCAATCTGCTGTAGAAATATTGGCCTGGCCAAAAAGTTCGTTCAGGCTTTTCCGAAGTTTGAAGTGCAAGTCCCTCCATGTTAGTAACTTGGTGAAAACCTTAGACTTTCCATTAAACTCCTGAATGACCATGTCAGAGGAATAAATATCAAGTCCAGGACTAAGAGCTATTCCTCTTGGCTAAGGACAATGCCAAAATCGACCTGCCCTAGCTGTCAAGAAGATACCCAGTAATTTAATTGACTACTGAGGAAAATCTTAACACTCTTCACAGGAAAGGCATAGAATCCACAGTCTCTACAATGTATTGTCACCCATAATATATAACTAAATTTTGCTAGTTATTAGAATGACCAGCAATACAAAACCCACATATTTAAGATTATTATTTAAAAATTAAGATTATTTAAGATTGAATAACCAAGATCATTCAAGAAATAATGAAAGCAGTTACTAGAAGCACCCCCCAGGAGATCAGATATTGGCATCACCAGACAAACATTTTAAAATAAGTATTATAAATATTTTAAAAACTTGCAGATAAAATATTGTAAATATATTAAAATTTTGTGTATTATAAATACAATAAAATTTTTATAAATAAGTATTACAAATATATTAAAAATCTAACAAATTGTTGATTAAAATTATTAGAAGTATATGTGCAATATAAGAAAGACTAAAGGAAGTTCTTCAGGCTGAAGGAGAATGGTAACAGATAGTAATTCAGAATGAGATGAAGGAAATAGTATCATTAAAAATTAAAAATATGTAGGTAGATGTAAAAGACAATTTTTCTTTTAAAAATATATTTCTTAAAACTCGATTGACTGTTACATACACTAATATGTATAAAATAGATAACTAATAAAAATCTGCTGTGTAAAATATAACTAAAATAAAATTCAAAAACTCAAAATAGTAAAAAAGAAAAAATGCAACCCAGGAAGCTAAAATAAAAAACTCAACTGATGTTAATAGCGCAAAAATTAATGCATTGTGAGTCTTATAACATGTAGAAGAAAATTGAGAAAAGATAGAGGAAATAGACCTAAACTCTTATAAGTTTTATAGATTACATTTTACTTAACAAAATATTAATTCTACATAGACTGTGATATGTTAGTATATTTTAATTCACTAAAACAGTATAACAAAGAGGTATAGCTAAAAATCCAGAAGAAAAGATGTAATAAGCTACTTAAAAAAACGTCAGAAAAGGAGGCAATAACAGAATAAATAACAGGACAAACATGAAACATATAGGAAAGTAGACTTTCATTAAATCACACATAAATAAAATCTTAGTTACAAGTTATCTGAACACATGAGTCAACTGAATTAAAACAGAAAGTACCTGAATATTAACTATATTTAGTTCTTATAAATGTAGAGAGCAAAGCTTATAATAGAAGATCAGAAATTGACATGGAGTGGGGCTAATGGCGGACTCTGGGAGAGCTTGCGCTAAGGAGTACTTTGCAGAACTTCTGTTCCCAGTGCCTTTGTCCCTGTGGTGAGCGACAGCTACCTCCCACTTCTGCAGGAGACCCTCCAGCACTAGCAGCCAAATGGCTCACAGGATCTTGGTGCTCAGACCGGGTGTCAGGCCTGAGCCTCTGAGGTGGGAGAGCCAAGTTCAGGACATTAGTCCACCAGAGAACTCCCAGCCCCACATAATGGCAAATGGCAAAATCTCTCCCAGAGATCTCCATCTCAATGGTAAGACGCAGCTCCACTCAATGATCAGCAAGCTACAGTGCTAGGCACCCTTTGCCAAACAACTAGCAAGACAGGAACACAGCCCCATCCATTAACAGAGAGGCTGCCTAAAATCATAATAAGTTCACAGACACCCCAAGAAACACCACTGGACATGGAGTTGCCCACCAGAAAGACAAGATGCAGCCTCATCCACCAGAACAGAGGCATGAGTCCCCTCCACCAGGAAGCCTACACAACCCACTGAACCCACCTTACCCACTGGGGGCAGACACCAAAAACAATGGGAACTATGAACCTGCAACCTGTGAAAAGTAGACCCCAAACACAGTAAGTTAAGCAAAATGAGAAGACAGAGAAATATACAGCAGATGAAGGAGCAAAGTAAAAACCAAGCAGACCAAAAATAGAAGAAGGAATAGGCAGTCTACCTGAAAAAAAAATTCCGAGTAATGATAGTAAAGATAATACTAAATCTTGGAAATAGAATGGGGAAAATATGAGAAACGTTTAACAAGGAACTAGAAGAACTAAAGAGCAAACAATGAAGAACAACACAATAAATGAAATTAAAAATTCTCTAGAAGGCATCAATAGCAGAATAACTGAGGCAGAAGAACGGATAAGTGATCTGGAAGATAAAATAGTGGAAATAACTACTGCAGAGCAGAATAAAGAAAGAAGAATGAAAAGAATTGAGGATAGTCTCAGAGACATCTGGGTCAACATTAAACACACCAACATTTGATTTATAGGGGTCCCAGAAGAAGAAGAGAAAAGAAAAGGACTGAGAAAATGTTGAAGAGTTTATAGTTGAAAATTTCCCTAATATGGGAAAGGAAAGAGTCAATCAAGTCCAGGAAGCACACAGAGTCCCACACAGGATAAATCCAAGGAGAAACATGCCAAGACGCATAATAATCAAACAATCAAAAATTAAATACAAAGAAAAAATATTAAAAGCAGCAAGGGAAAAGCAACAAATAATATACAAGGGAATCCCCATAAGGTTAACAGCTGATCTTTCAGCAGAAAATCTGCCAGCCAGAAGAGAGTGGCAGGACATACTTAAAGTGAAGAAAGGGAAAAACCTACAACCAAGATTACTCTACCCAGCAAGGATCTCATTCAGATTTGATGGAGAAATTAAAACCTTTACAGACAAGAAAAAGCTTAAAGAATTCAGCACCACCAAACCAGCTGTACAACAAATGCTAAAGGAACTTCTCTAAGCTGGAAACACGAGAAGGAAAAGACCTATAATCACAAAACCAAAATAATTAAGAAAATTGTAATAGGAACATACATGTTGATAATTACCTTAAATGTAAATGGATTAAAAGCCATAACCAAAAGACATAGACTGACTGAATGGATACAAAAGCAAGACCCATAAATATGCAGTCTACAAGAGACCCACTTCAGAGCTAGGAATATATACAGATTGAAAGCTAGGGGATGGAAAAAGATATTCCATGCAAATGGAAATCAAAAGAAAGCTGGAGTACCAATTCTCATATTAGACAAAATAGACTTTAAAATAAACACTATTACAAGAGACAAAGAAGGACCCTACATAATAATCAAGAGATCAGTCCAAGAAGAAGATATAACAAGTGTAAATATTCATGCACCCAACCTAGGACCACCTCAATACATAGGGCAAATGCTAACAGCCATTAAAGCGGAAATCGACAGTAACACAATAATAGTACGGGACCTTAAAACCCCACTTTCCCCAATGGACAGATCATCCAAAATCAAAATAAATACGGAAACACAAGCTTTAAATGATACATTAAACAACATGGACTAATTGATATTTATAGGACATTCTATCCAAAACCAACAGAATACACTTTCTTCTCAAGTGCTCATTGAACATTTTCCAGGATAGAGCACATCTTTGGTCACAAATCAAACCTTGGTAAATTTAAGAAAATTGAAATCATATCAAGTGTCTTTTCTGACCACAATGCTATGAGACTAGATATCAATTACAGGAAAAAATACAAACACATGGAGACTAAACAATACACAACTAAATAACCAAGAGATCATTAAAGAAATCAAAGAAGAAATCAAAAAAGACCTAGAAACAAATAACAATGAAAACACGATGACCCAAAACCTATGGGATGCAGCACAACCTGCTCTAAGAGGGAAGTTTATAGCAATACAATCCTACCTCAAAACAAGAAACATCTCAAATAAACCACCTAAAGCAATTAGAGAAAGAAGAACAAATAAACCCCAAAGTCAGCAGAAGGAAAGAAATCATACAGATCAGATCAGAAATAAATGAAAAAGAAATGAAGAAAGCAATAGCAAAGATCAATAAAACGAAAAGCTGGTTCTTTGAGAAGATAAACAAAATTGATAAACCATTAGCCAGGCTCATCAAGGAAAAAATGGAGAAGACAAAAATCTATAGAATTAAAAATGAAAAAGCAGAAGTAACAACTGACTCTGCAGAAATACAAAGGATCATGAGTGATTACTACAAGCAACTATATGCCAATAAAATGGACAACCTGGAAGAAATGGACACATTCTTAGGAAACCACAACCTTCTGTGGCTGAACAAGGATGAAATAGAAAATATAAACAGACAAATCACAAGTACTGAAATTGAAAGTGATTAAAAATCTTCCAACAGACAAAAGCCCAGGAGAGGATGGCTTCCCAGGCGAATTCTATCAAACATTTAGAGAAGAGCTAACACCTATCCTTCTCAAACTCTGCCAAAATAGAGCAGAGGGAGGGACACTCCCAAATTCATTCTACGAGGCCACCATCACCCTGATACCAAAACCAGACAAAGACATCACAAAAAAAAAAAACTACAGGCCAATATCACTGATGAACATAGATGCAAAAGCCCTCAACAAAATACTAGCAAACAGATTCCAACAGCACATTAAAAGGATCATACACCATGATTCAGTGGGGTTTTTCCCAGTAATGCAAGGATTCTAAAGAATATGTTTAGTAATGCAAGGATTCTTCAATATAGACAAATGCAAGGATTCTTCAATATACACAAATACACAAGGATTCTTCAATACACACAAACCAGTCAATGTCATACACCATACTAACAAATTGAAGGACAAAAACCATACGATTAACCCAATAGATGCAGAAAAAGCTTTTGACAAAAAATTCAACACCCATTCATGATAAAAACTCTCCAGAAAGTAGGAATAGAGGAACTTAACTCAACACCATAAAGGCCATATATGACAAACCCACAGCCAACATCATTCTCAATGGTGAAAAACTAAAATAATTTCCCTTAAGATCAGGAACAGGACAAGGTTGCTCACTCTCACCACTATTACTCAACATAGTTTTGGAAGTTTTAGCCACATCAATCAGAGAAGAAAAAGAAATAAAAGGAATCCAAATCAGAAAAGAAGAAGTAAAGCTGTCACTGTTTGCAGATGACATGACACTATACTTAGAGAATCCTAAAGATGCTACCAGAAAAATACTAGAGCTAATCAATGCATTTGGTAAAGTAGCAGGATACTAAATTAATGCACAGAAATCTCTTGCATTCCTATACACTAATGATGAAAATTATGAAAGAGAATATAATGAAACACTCCCATTTACACTGCAACAAAAAGAATAAAATACCTAGGAATAAACCTACCTGAGGAGACAAAAGCCCTGTATGCGGAAAACTGTAAGGCACTGATGAAAGAAAATAAAGACGTTAGAAACAGATGGAGAGATATACCATGTTCTTCGATTGGAAGAATCAACATTGTGAAAATGACTATACTACCCAAAGCAATCTACAGATTCAATGCAATCCCTATCAAACTACCAATGGCATTATTCACAGAACTAGAACAAAAAATTTCACAATTTGTATGGAAACACATAAGACCCCGAATAGTCAAAGAAATCTTCAGAAAGAAATACAGAGCTGGAGGAATCAGGCTCCCTGACTTCAGGCTATACTACAAAGCTACAGTATTCAAGACAGTATGGTACTTGCCCAAAAAGAGAAATATAGATCAATGCAACAGGATAGAAAGCTCAGCGATAAAGCCATGCACATATGGTCACCTTATGTTTGATAAAGGAGGCAAGAATATATAATGGAGAAAAGAGAGTCTCTTCAATAAGTGGTGCTGGGAAACTGGGCAGGTATATGTAAAAGAATGAAATTAGAACACTCCCTAACACCATACACAAAAATAAACTCAAAATGGATTAATGAACTAAATATAAGGACACACACTGTAAAACTCTTAGAGGAAAACATAGGCAGAACACTCTATAACACAAATCACAGCAAGATCCTTTTTGACCCACCTCCTAGAGAAATGGAAATAAAAACTAAAATAAACTAACGGGACCTAATGAAACTTAAAAGCTTTTGCACAGCAAAGGAAACCATAAACAAGACAAAAGACAACCCTCAGAATGGGAGAAAATATTTTCAAATGAAGCAACTGACAAAGGATTAATCTCCAAAATTTACAAGCAGCTCATGCAGCTCAATATCAAAAAAACAAACAACCCAATCTCCAAATGGGCAGAAGACCGAAATAGACATTTCTCCAAGAAGATATACAGATTGTCAACAAACACATAAAAGGACACTCAACATTACTAATCATTAGAGAAATGCAAGTCAAAACTACAATGAAGTTTCACCTCACACCGGTTAAAATGGCCATCATCAAAAAATCTACAAACAATAAATGCTGGAGAGGGTGTGGAGAAAAGGAAACCGTCTTGCACTGTTGGTGGGAATGTAAATTGATACAGCCACTATGGAGAACAGTATGGAGGTTCCTTAAAAAACTAAAAGTAGAACTATCATAAGACCCAGGAATCCCACTACTGGGCATATACCCTGAGAAAACCATAATTCAAAAAGAGTCATGTACCACAATGTTCATTGCAGCTCTATTTACAATAGCCAGGACATGGAAGCAACCTACGTGTCCATCGACAGATGAATGGATAAAGAAGATGTGACACATCTATACAATGGAATATTACTCAGCCATAAAAAGAAGCAAAATTGAGTTATTGGTAGTGAGGTGGATAGTCCTAGAGACTGTCATACAGAGTGAAGTAAGTCAAAAAGAGAAAAACAAATACTCTATGCTAACACATATATATGGAATCTAAAATAAAAAAATGGTTCTGAAGTACCTAGGGGCAGGACAGGAATAAAGATGCAGACATAGATAATGGCCTTGAGGACACAGCATGGGGGAAGGGTAAGCTGGGATGAAGTGAGAGAATGGCATGGACATATACACACTACCAAATATAAAATAGATAGCTAGTGGGAAGCAGCCACATAGCACAGGGAGATCAGCTCAGTGCTTTGTGACCACCCAGAGGGGTGGGATAGGGAGGGCGGGAGGGAGATGTAAGAGGGAGGGCATATAGGGATACATGTATACATATAGCTGATTCACTTTGTTATACAGCAGAAACTAACACAACATTGTAAAGCAATTATACTCCCTTAAAGATGTTAAAAAGTAAAACAGAAATTGATGTGAAATATCTCTGATCTCCAAATTGTTATAAAATAATATCTAAGAAAATAGTTACTGTTATTGGATGTAGTCATTGATTTTATATTCATACAATGATCATAAAATAAAAGGTAACATTTCATAAATATTAATCACTAAAGAGTAGTATTAATACTAATGGTTAATAAACTTCTTTTTATATTATTCTTTTATTAACTTTTCCTTTTAGGTATAGAAATAACACTTTTGTCGAAGACAATTTTTAAAATATGAGAAATATAAATATAATAAAACAAATTTATCATACCTCGCTAAGATATTACTATTTCTTGTTCATTTTCTCAAATTAAAAAAATGTGCATTTAAAAATGCATATCTTACAAAATTGGACTCTTAGTTTTTTAATCCTCTTTCTCCTGTCCACGGAACTTTACCCCTTTTTTTAAGAGGTGTAATTATCCCTTTCTCCCTCCACATGACTCTATTAGGAAAAATCCCACCCCTTTGGCCTAAGAGTGGACAGAGGGTTAAGGTAGCAAATTAAAAATTCTCCTGGTATATTTCCTAGAGTATATTTTAAAGTCTTCTTAGAATATGACTCTAGGGAAGGAAATTCTTGCCTTGTCAGCTGATATAAACTTGGATTTTCTGTGGGCTTCACGGTCCCATGGAAAAAAGTTCAGTCTGCCAACACTCAGAGTGAAATACTGAGAGGAGGACAAAGGAAAAAAAAAAAAAAATCTTGAGGATGGGCGATGAGTCTCTGAATCGCACCCTGTCTTTCCTAGTTCTGTAAATCCTTAAATCTCACTTTTTAATTTGATTAGCTATGTTTGAATTGAGTTCCTATCATTTGCCACTGGAAAATTCCTGACTACCACAATGTTATTGCTAAGAATCAAAGACCAGGCCTCTGTGTCAGTCAATCCCTCACTCTTAGGGGTGCAACCACTGGCAATTCAGTTAAACTTACTAGTTTTCTTCTCGTTTCTACTATAGAAAATTAACTTCAACATTAATGTAACAAGCTTAGCATGATGCTGAGAACAAGGTAAATGCCCAATAAATGTTCATTTATATTACTATTTATTTTATCATACCAGTATCTTATCATTATTTCAGGTCATGAAATAATTTTTGAAAAGTTAATTATGCCATAATTTGAACAAATACTGTGCTTCATGATAATAAGTGTACGTTGGTTTAAGCAATACACGTTACCACCTTTTGTTTTAAATTTTTCCTCACCTCATAAATATCCTAGCAATCTCCAAATCTGACAATCCAGATATGAAGAGATTATATATGATGACATTCTCTACCCTCTCTTTTCTGATGTTTTTGAACATTTACGGGCCCATTTATACCTATGTATATGTCAGGTATATCAGGCTTATAAACGTGAGTGAAAAACTATTAACATTCGAATTACATTAAAGTTCTTTACAGAAGTGTATAGTTTAGGATTTTTGTTTTGTTTTGTTTTTGTTATTAACATACAAGCTTCCATATTCTTGATGTAAATTAGATCGTGTATAAAGCGAGGCCACTACTAAAAACAAATGTATCATGGCAATTCACATTAATTTATGAGAACCCAAGCTCATTGTTTGCAAAATAATATGTAATAATGACCAATAATTACCTAAAAAGACTTCATTTTAAACAGTTGTCACATTTGTTCCTAAAACTACAAACAGCATCAATTAATGTGTTAAATTTGATAGTTGACTATTAAAAATAGAGAGATATAAATATGATAGATAATATTTATACAAATATGAATAAATAAATTGCAATTCTGATTTTTTACACTTTCTCTCTCATTTAGTCTGAATTTATTGATATTATTTACAGTAGTTTTTTAAACCAATGATGCAGTTCAGTACAGACTCTAGTATAAATTGTAAGAATTTTTAATTTTAGACATTTCTATGAAATGCAAAATCTGAGCCACTAGACACTAATGGTACTATGCTATTAATGTGGAACGTGTTTTTTAAGCAACCTGTTAAATATGAGGCTGTCTTTTGACATAGGAACAGAATTAGCGAGAATTCCATATGGAAATTCACAAAGTAAGAATAGTGTTCTTGTTTTCACTGCAGAACCCTTTATTTTTGGATATAGAAAAGTTATACTTTATCAATGTCAAAATGAGATTCCATAGGCCAAGATTATTACAGAAAAAGATATATAGAAAGTAACCAGGATCAAAATTTGGGTCTGTTGTCCACCCCATTAGCTTGCATCACCCCTTCAGCTTCATATTTTCAAGTGTACATACATGATCTTCAGTTTGTGTTATTTTTAGCAAACAATAATTAATAGTAAATGAGTAATTGTTTTAAAAATGGCTCAAGTTGAAAAAATTTTTCTTTAACAATATATTAACATAGCTTCACTGTTGTTTGATTATCAAACCTCTTAATGTAAATTTAGATTCTGGTTATTATAGGGGAAGTTTCATAATCCTATTGATTGTATCAATAAACTACATATGGTATAAGTAATAAGCAGAATGTGGTGATGAATAGTATGAATTTTGGAATCAGGCAGACTGGGTGTGACCTTGTAACATAGAGGTAAGAGTGACCATCTATAAATGACTTACCAAATATCACATCCTGTCCTTCCTGCTTTAGTAATAAGTGCCCAGATTTAATAAGGCACATGGGTGCCTAGTCAATTCCTCCTTTGCAGTTGCATGTAGTTGTGCTACTATATTCTATTCAATGAAACATCTGCAGTTGTAATTATAAAGCTTCAGGTCTTACCACAATAGAAAATACAGTGCTCTCCTCTTTCTTCTTCCCCCTTTTGATTCCAGGGAATGCAGATCTTGGATCATAGAGTGTAAGCTCTGGTTTGAGAACAGAATCAACAAGAAACTTGGATTCCTGCCTCTATGGAGATACGATATCTACTGAATATTAGACTTCTCAAACTTTGATATGCATACAAGTCACCTGGATATCTTGTGGAAATTCTGTTTTTAATTCAGAACATCTTGGTTGGACCTGAGACACTGCATTTTCAAGAAGCTCCCAGAAAATGCTTATGTAGCTGGCCCAAGGACTACACTCTGAATATCAAGAATGTAAGACACTTGCTCATGTGTCTCATGTGAGTCATGTGAAAGAGAAAAACATCTATTTTGACTAAATAATTGTTACTTTGGTCTCTGTTGTTGGGGAGAACTTGAATACTCCTAATATAATATTTGAATGTCTCAGTGTAGTGCCTGCCAGGGGAGAAACCGCAATAAATGTTAACATTACCTGTATTAGCACTGTTGAATTAATACTAATTATTGAAAAATAATGCTTCAGTTTAAAAAACTTGTAGGGTTTTCTATCAAATAACTTAAAAACTCTTTTCCAATTACACCATGTTATTCCTCTACAATGCACATACACTCATTTACACACATGCATAAACATACTTAAATATTGAATATATATGTATGTGTGTGTATTACTTGCATGTTGGTGTATCAAGTAGTATCCTTAAAAGCTAGCACTGCCTAATATTTAGAAGGCAGTCTGTAATCACATTTATTTCCCATAAGTGATGTGTGAACCACAATCAGGGACTGAGAAATTCCTCAGAGATCAGATCTGAAGCATAGTCATTATGAATTGCCCATGCATTGAAATTTAACCTCTTATCCCCATGGAAAACTCAAGGAATTAGTATTCAGTATTATTGGATAAGAATTTAAATACATGATTTAGCTGTGGCTTTAATACAATTTAGATTGTAAATTATAAGATATCATGTACCTCAATTATATTACATAAATAATGGATAGGAAGAGTAAAGGTAGAGAAAATTATTGGACTAGTAATTTTAAAAGATCTAATTTGATATAATCAGAAAAAAAAGCAATTCTTTAAGGCAATCTGTCTACACTGCTAAATGGATTGGGATTAAAAAAAAAAAACTTCTACATAAAATTACTCTCTGTATGTCCATAAATGCTGCATAATTTTTCAGAGAAATATATACTGTCTAAATGAATAATTAAGATCTAAATATTTTTTAGTGATTATTGCTAACCAATTGGGAAATTAAGAAATAGTTGAGACATTATCTACGGGGTAAACAGGCTTGAGGTATCTACTTCCAATGATTTAAAATAGTCATTTGAATTTTTAAACTTAATTTATGTTATCAGTGGACATAGGGCTACAAAACTGAGAAACAAAGTATGTAATTGTTTAGTGCGACATAAGTAAATAGCTATCTTTGGCAATGTTAAATGAAGGAAGAATGGACTCTAAAATAATTAAACATAATAATTTTCACATAAGAGTAAATGGCCTTATAAATAATATTTAGTCTATGTAAAATGACTAATAAAAATTATATTAAACTATGCTTTGGGCAATGTTATAGTTTCAGTCTAAATCACATTAATTCTGATTCTCAATTTTTCTTTCTCTCTTCTCTGCCTCTCCCTTTCACATCTCAGCTCACTACATCTTGACTTCTGCTCGCACCATTGTAGAAAAACTGTTCATTCAGAGGTCAAAATGATGTCTTAGTTCCCAAATTGAAAAAAAAAAAAAATTTAGTTCCATTTTATTTCTCTGTGGCAACTTCTTGAAATTCCTTCCTCCCTGAGCTTCTGCAATTCAACTTTATCTCCCTATTTCCTATAATTCTCCTTCCTATATTCATCTTCCTTTGTCTATTCTTTAAATACTGCCAGTTCCCTTTCCCATCCTCCTTTCTTTCCACCTGTCTTTTGTGTTTCTCAGACTTATTTTGTTCACAGGCATCTATGAGATTCCAATGAGCAATAACACTTTTTCCTAGAGAAAAATAAGCACACACAAATTTTTTTTTTTTTTTTTGCGGTAAGTGGGCCTCTCACTGTTGTGGCCTCTCCCGTTGCGGAGTACAGGCTCCGGACGCGCAGGCTCAGCGGCCGTGGCTCACGGGCCCAGCCGCTCTGCAGCATGTGGGATCTTCCCGGACTGGGGCACGAACCCGTGTCCCCTACATCGGCAGGTGGACTCTCAACCACTGCGCCACCAGGGAAGCCCGAAAAATAAGCACACACCAAATTTTAAGCGAGATTTTAAATGATTCAGGAATTCCCCCCAAAACGCATATAGGTTGTCCAATTAAGAGACTCTGCTCTATAAGCTTTCTCATAAATTCATATGGCTTTCATGACTATGTATATGCTGACAAATTCTATAGCTCTTTCTAGTTCAGTAGCTCTTTCTAGTCCACTAGCTCTAACAATAGCTCCAAGTTTCAATTAGATAAACTCCTTTGGAAGGTTAGGCTGATATCTCAAACTCAGCATTAAGTGAATTTACCGTAGTACCCCAACTAAAACCTCCACTTTCTATCTTGGTTGATGACCCTGTATGCACTAAGAAATATTCTCATTCTTGACATGTCCCTCTTCTTAACTCCATAATACAGTATACATCAATAAATCACTGTGTATTTTGTTGATTTTTGTTTCTCTCTAAAATATTGCTTACTTTTGTTCCTATCATCATCACTACAGTCTCTGTCCAGGCTCTCTGCATCTCTGGAATTATTACAATAGCGTCTAGTCTTTAGTCTCTTTTCAGAGTCACCGGGTTTGAGCATTTTAACTTGCTTAACAAGCTTCAATGGCTCCCCATTGTCTACAGAATTAAAAAAGAAACAAATGAGAAAAATACACTCCAGCCGTCTAATTAATGTACAGCACCACAGAGTTTACATACATTACTTTTATGCTAATAACAGTGAGAATTTAACTCAAATCTATCTCTCTAAGATTGTGCTCTTTCTACTGAATCTCACAGCCTCAGTAAATTCCATTCTCACCATGGTACATATGAACCTTCACAAGCAGACCCACTGGGGGCAGACGTGGGTTTCTGCGATCCTAACAGCCATCTCTAACTCTTTTATCTCTTGCCCTCTTAATTCTATGAAAGAGGCAGATACGTCCTTTTCCTTCTTCCACTGCAGATAGATGTGATCATGTGATTCAGTTTTGAACAAAGAAACCGTGAGAGTCACCTGGACAGGAATTTTCTCCATGATGAAGAGAGAGGTATATAAAGAGATCCACTTTCACTCCCTTACTGACCTTTCTGCTTTGGTCGTTATAAGGACACAATGTCTGAAGCTGCAGTGGCCACTGTTTGACCACAAGGTGACAAGCCCAAAGAAGAATATCAACACTTTCATTCTGGAGGGGAATGATGGGAAGCTCTTGGGTTCTTGATGACATCAGAAAAACCCTGAACTAACTCTGGACTGCAGGTTGAGCAAATAATAAACTTTTTTTCTTAATTGTTTTAGCCACTGTTGGTGTTTTTTCTGTTATTTGTAGTGTAAACCACGGTAAATGATAAACTACTATTCTAGTCTCATCGATTTTAATTTTTACCCGTGTACCATATCTGCATGTAGAATTAAATTCCATTTTCCCAAACATGATAAGCATTTTCATACCTACCTTCTTTGTAGGGTAGCTTCCTGCCCAGATCCTCACCCCACACTTTTTTTTCTGAATGACTAACTTCTACCTCCTCCTTCGATATCTGGGGAAATTTCACCTCTTTCAAACCTGCCTGTTTGTGATCAAACTCTTCTATGTTAGCATGGTTCATTAGGAAAAAATAGGGGGGACTTATAAAATTGTATCTTTTTGCATAACTGTCAATTCTCCTAGATTCTGTTTCCTCAAGGCTAAGGATTTTATTCATGTGTTTCTCCAGTTTCAATAAGTGCTTCTATTTAGAACACAGGAAGTGCTAGAAGGATACATGAATTCCAAAGCTTAAGTTATTTTTTGGGTTTCATTTTAGCTTTTCCCATTTTGGTTGTTATTTTGTTTTCAAAAGGTCAAAATTATTTCAAAGAACTTTTCTAGGTCATTTTCTAAGATAATCCATTTCCAATGGAATTGAATATGAACTTGTCATATTAAAAATTGATATATTTAAGAGAAAATTCATTTCCCCTGAAATATTAGGGGATCACTGGGCTCTGAATATCAGCTGCTGTGTCCTTAAATCTGTTTCCTCTGAAGCTGTGAGACAGGACTAGGCAGGTAAGGTTTCTATTGTATTTGTTAGTATGGATCCTCTCTCACAGACATACAATTTATCACTACGTTATAATAACAATTTACTCTGTCTCCCTCATTAGATTTTAAGCTCCTTGAGGTCAAGTGCTTGGTCTTATTCACTCCTGTATCACCCACATTTTGTACAGAGCCTGGTTCATATTTACTAACGTAAGAATACTTTTCTTTCAAATGTATTCTGTAATTATAATATCAAAATACCTCATCTCTATAAGTTTGAAGTTTAAAATTTAAAGTTGAATGTACCCGTGTAAATATTTCATAATTTCATGCATCGAATAGCTTTCCCCAAATTCCCCCCAAAACTAATTATATTAATATTCCAGAATTTGTGACTAATTCAGTACAGATGCTTTTTAAGAGAAACATAGGACTTAGTTGGCAATGTTGTCATTCACTCAGGAAAGGGTAACTCAGACAAGACAGGGCTTAACCTACCCCTGGAGACTATACCCTAGCTCTGCAGGACATTAAGCCCTCACCAATTTCTATAATCTCTTCTCAAAAAATGCAAACCTCATCTCCCCAGGGTTTACAATCCCTGAAAGTCTGTAAACCAGCAGGTATAAATTCTGCTTCTAATTTTTAATTACTGGGTCCACATCCCAACAAGATACATCAGACATTATTGAGACTGCCTTTATTTAATTAGTAGACATGCTTCTCTCTAAATATAAAATGGTACATTTTGAAATATAATGTCTTGAAGTCTTCAGGTTGCTTTTTAGTTTCATTTTGTTTTTTGTTTTTAATTATCCTGTGCACTTGCTGAGTCTGTATTCTACCATAGCCTACTATCAATAATATTATTAAGCTTGATTCTATGCATATTTTAAAGAAAATTTGTTTTTGCTAGGAAAAAAACTAAGATAGCAGTTTATAGAATGGAGACTGTCAGATCTTGAGTTTTTATCCCTTCTCTGAGCACAGTCCTATTATTAATGTATATTATTACTTCAAGTATGTCAGAAAAGGAGACAAACAGTGAGAGGCAGGAATTTCTCCCTAATTCACTCTGCCTAGCCAGCAAAATGTAACACAAAATTATTCAGGGGAAAAATACAATTTTCTGTCATCTCTGTCATACACTGATAACAAAGCTACAGGATAATATGTGTTGATATTTTTGTCACTCGTTTATCATGTGACCTTTCATGCTATCATTAATACAGCTGAGGGACAGAGCAGATACACTGAAATAAGGGTGTGGAGAAGTCAGATTGCTTCTCTAACAACCAACGGTCAGTCACACCAATTTATGCTTTTCTCCAGAATAGCCCTGACTGAAGAAGAGGAATTGTTATTAAAATTTGATATTACTGTCTAGGTTCTGCCACCTAGAATTTGCAACTTTTAGCAATGATGGGAATACTGGAGGGTTAATAAATTTCCCTTTGAATTATGATATTAATACAATACAACATGCCTGTTCAGATATTCAGAGTATATATATGAAAAAATGTATCCTAGACATTTGAACATTGACTGTTAGTCATACTCTGATTTGGCAAATCCAGAGAGCACATTAAAATATGATCGTTGAAATTGCTCTGCATGTGTTCAGCAAAAATTGTTGATATTTTTAAAGTATAGATGAACCAAAATAATTTGTGGTACTGGGGACTGTGGTATGGATACCCAGAAGTTTAATACATCTTGCATTTTCTTTGATGATAAATGATACCTGGTTTAAATTTGCATGCAGCCTAACATCATTCCTGACAATGGTCTAGTTTTTATGTTGCCCATGGAGGCTAGACTGTTAAAATTCCAATATAAAACTAATTTATACTTGACATTAATGAGTTAAGAAATGTTTTATACAGTACATCAGGGCAGGGAAAGAACTAAAATCAGATTATGTCTGAATACTACCATTATGTACAAAAAATAAAAAATCCTTTCCCAGCCTTAGCCAAGAGCTAGTACAAAACTCTATGTTTTTAATGTTTATGTTAAGGCAACCATATTGCTTTCTCTTACACCATATAGAAATATGATAAAATGAAGGTAAAGTGGAAACATTTTAAAGGCATACACATCTGTTAAAGATTATAAAAAAAATCAGAGCGTTTTGTTATAAAATTATTAGTAGTAATTTCACTATCTCTTATTAAACAAAAAAATCATTCTGTGACTTTGAAGAACATTTTAAAAATACAAATAAATCAGAAAATGACCTTTTCATAAGAAGGAAAAAAAAAAAACAAGTAAGGGTGACAGTTCTATATAGAAGAATTACTAAGTAGGTCCCAGAGAGACTGTGAACATGTATAGTGAATTCTTAAATCTTATTTTAATATGTATTATGTAAGTAACAGAGCATTTTTTAGGCTCAAAGTCAGTACTTATTTACTACTTTGATAAAACCACTAGCATAATGGTTTTTAAAAATTAATTTTATTTTGAATTTTTGTTTATTTTATGTTTATTTTAATATTATGGCAAAATATAAATTTCACACTTAAAACCAGGCTTATAAGTAAAAATCATTTGTGTGTATATTTTATTGATAATACATTCCACTTATTATTTTATCTAAAATATCTAATTTTATCAGAAATATTTTATTGAATGTTATTTTATTGCATAATATGATTTAAACTCATATGTATCTGTGAAAATATACTCACATCAGAAATAAATGTAGAACATTTTAGTAAAAAACTATGTGAGTGTACCCATGTTAATTAATAGATCATTTTAGGAAAATGTTAGTTTTATAAATCATGGAATTTATTTCAGTGAATGGTTTCTAACAAAGTTTATTAGCAAATACAAACTGTATAATATCCTTATATAAAATTAGAATATTTGATTTTTAGAAAATGCCACATATATATTATATATTTATTTTAATATAATGTTCAAGTCTCACTTAGTATCCTTTCATTATACTGTCCTCAAGCCAGGATTTGCTAAGACGAATTTTCATATGACTTCTCTTTCACAACACATAACTTTGACATGGGAGAAGAGATCCAACTGGAGGGTTAGGGTGGATTCAGTGTGTGCCTGGTTCATCCCCCTGAATCCCATGAAGAGATTATTCACCAAAGTGAATTTTACAAAATTCCATTTTTCATTTATATCACAGGAGGGTCAGAAGCTGGTTATGAGAAGAAAGTGGAATAGGTTGGGGAAAAGAAAATGAATAGGAAGATCTCTACTCTCCAAAGACAAATATCCTGCATATAAAGCAAAGGCAGCCAAAGAAGTTTGTGTTAGTTCATTCCAGAAGGGAGTTCTAAATGGCTTATAGTCTCAAGAGATGCAAACAATACACAAATACTTGCCTAATTACTATGTAAGGTAGTTTATGGAAATAGACTTTGTCATTAGCATAATTTAAAAGTTTATTCTTTTCTTTACACATAAATCTTATCATCAAATAAAGCATTATATTAATTTGTGGAAATAATCTTCAAGTTGCATATTGCTATATATACATATATTTTTCTGCTTTGGGGTATACGATTGATAGTGCAAAGCCAAAAAGAAGAACAAGATCCTAAGTTCAGCTTCTACACACAGCTTCAGTAGAAAATGTGTTCTGCTTTCATTGTAATTATAACATTATTATAAAGCTATGAAATTAAGGCGCTTTTTTTTTTCCAGTTCTATGATAGTATGCTTAGCAGAGAACAGTGATTTCAAGTCTGGTATTCCTGTTTGCATATAAATAAAGCCAGAGTCACAAACAAAGCCAACAACCTCACATACTTGCCTTCAGTGGTAAAGGATGGAAAGCCTGCCTGCTACCAATCAGCAAGTGGTTGCTATGGTTACAAGGTCAGGAAATATGCCTTTTCCCCAGTTGTCCAAGGCTTGCACATGTCACTTCTGAAACTATGAATTTTATATACAGGTCAGGAGATGCATACCAAAGAAATAAACAGTGAACTGGACCACAATGACAGCTAACGTTCAAACGTCCTTGGATTTTTAAAATATCTAGCCAAACACATTCTGTTATTTTGAATGGACTGGGTTTTGTTTATTTATTTGTTGTATATGTTTTCTGGAATAATTTTTTTTTGTTGTTTAATGAAACTTTATGTGGTAGCTTCAAATTATATCTCATTACTATAATCAGACATTAATCAGTTGTTTCAGAAAAGTGTTACCTTTTTCTCTTTGTGAAACTATTTTAAATGATAGCACTGGAATATAAAAATATAATGCCACAGAGCTTGTGAACATAGTATAAAAACTGTTCTATGGAAAAATTAATATTTTTATGTTTATCTCTAAACAACATGGGGCTTAAGCTACTAATAAGTGGAGTGTTCTTTTTTAAAAGGATAAATGTTTCTGTGCCCACAGTTCCAAATTTGTGAGCTTTTAGAAATATATTATTTAAAGGCAAGTTGAAAATTAGTACATTATAAAAAAAAATCTTATTTGTAAATTAATGAAAAAATTGTTGAGTGCATTAGTTGTAGACCTCTCAAGGGAATTAGTGCTTTGTAGCATACAATGCAGACGAAGGGAATTTGATAATAATTATTTAAGCATTGACATTACTTAAAAATTTTTTCCTTCTATGGTAATTTGTTACTAATCTTCTATTCATATTAAATTAATATTTATACTAAATATTAAGCATAACTTTTGAGTTTTAATTTATAGAAATGATCATTATTTCCTCACTTTAAAATATGTGCCATTTCATGAATACTAAGAAAAGGAAAAGGAAAATGTATTTCAAATGAAAGGATCCAATATTATTTATAAAGTGCTAGATAATTGCTTCAATGCAAATCTCTTTGCGGAATGCTTTACCTGTATAAATACATGTCTTTATACACTAAATCCTTATCTACGGGGCTCAAGGGGATGCCTATCCATTTGAAGTATGACTAATGTGTGTCATTTAAATAATAAGGTATAGTTTGACATATATTGCACATAACTATCAGGTATAGTGATTAAATATTATTATAAGAATCACATACAACTTTACAATAGATATTTTTCTTTTCATAATAGAAATCAGTGATTTTGTACATCTTTTCAATTTGAGGTAGATTTTACATTGTAATAATTGATACTAAAACCTTAAAAATAGCCCTAAATCACAATGGAAATCAACATTGGCCTCCTTTTTTTTTTTTTCTGGATTGCTGTTTTTGTTCAAATGAACATTTTTTTTTCTTTCTTTCTTCCTCTCTCTCTTTCTCTCTCTCTTCTCTCTCTTTTGGGCCAGGAAAGATTAGTCCTTACCTTGATAACAATCCTTCCTATTTTTTTTAACTGAAAGCAGCATTCAAATGAGAAACTAAGTACATTTCTTTTCAACAGGCAATTTACCCCATGATGAGATATGCTTTCACTTATTTTTCTTTGACATTCTAACATCTAGCTGCACAGCAGGTATCTGGAGGGTAGGCTTCAAATAAAGGATAACTACGTTCTTACATTAATAGATACCATTGTATGACTATGTCATATTATTGTAGCATTTAGTTCCTTTAATTATGCTTTTAAAATTATACATGATAAGCTGATTCAGACAAAGTGAGAAAAATACTAAAATCAATTCTGTTAGCATTATTGTTCTATTTATACACATCTGCTTACATATATACCAGCTGTTCTCCAGGCATATGATTTTTCTGAAATTAAGAAAATATTCTGGACCATTTTATTTATATGCAGTAAGGCTCAAAGTATTTAAATTTTAGTGAATTGATACTTTATGCATTATATTTGTCTTATGGAAACAGATAATAAATATTCTAGCAAATATAAAGTATCATATTCTATTTCTCAATATTAGGGATTTTGATGTTTAAAATAAAAATATTAATAGATCTCTTCACCAAAAATACCATTTGAAGTGGATGTAGTTTACACAGCACTGTTAAACCTGGTTTATTTCTTCCTTCTCTTTATATAGTTTCTCCGGAAGGCTGCTTCATGCTATCTTATAAATCTCTCTCCTTCTTTTTGGTGACCTTTCTGTATGGCCAAATGAGTCCAGGGTATACGTCTTGTGGCCTACGTGCAACCTTGCCCATTAGCCAGTCCCCAAACCTTTGATGTGAAACATCAGCCCTACGATTTCTGTGGTTCACTCATTTTTGTGTTTCTCTAATGATCTCTGCCCCAGCTCTGAATCCTGCCTTTATTGTAGACAGAACTGACAACAGGCAGCCTTGTCTTTCATTTCCTTGATGTACTTTGTACTGTGGTATGGCTTTTGTTAGTATTGATGCAAACATTACCATAAACCACCACCTAGGGACTAGAAACAATTGACTAACTGTTTTCAAATCCAATACACTTAAGTTGATCAGACACAAAGTTTAAGTACAGTTAGCTATATGGCACCAATTCTGTGTGGTCCCAGTCTCTCTAGACTACAGAATAAAGGTCAGTGGAATGTGGATGCTTATGTCAAGACAGCCTGCAATGAAATTTATTCAAGAAATTAATATTGGACCAAGGACTCATTCCTTTACTTCTTGAACATAAGAAGTGCCAGTTTGTTTCCTTGTGAATTTTAAATGATTTTCTCTTTGTCTACTTAAAAGCTCATTCTTCATAAGAAAAATGGGCTGGCATGTAGTAAAAAGCAACTATTTTATAACTGAGTACGGATTTTCATGAGATGTGCTTTTCAGATTGACAAATGTTAAAATGTTTTACTTAGATTCTAAATTGCAAGCTCACCATTACTGAACTTATTATAATAACTAACGTTCCATAGCATGCAGAAGAATTACAAAGGTAGCTATATTGTAAATGCAAAACTGGACCTGACCCTTATTGTGCAAGGAGCAGAGGCTGGGTCATTTTCTTTTTGAGTCTTGTGAGATCTTACATTCAGGCCTTTGTGGAAAGGCGATTCAGATTCACTTTCCCAGATGATGCTTCAAAGATGTCAGCTCAATCTTTGAAGTTTCCTCCTAAAACAATCAACCAAGAAAATGAGAAATTAAAAACACAAAGATTAGGGAAATGAAGTAGACTTGAGATAACTACTGTTTCTCAACCTCTCTAACTTTACATTAAATATACAAAATATTTTAATCAAATTCCAAATTACCTTGTTAAATGTTCTAATGCTTTTAAAATTTCATATATAAAATATAAATAGATATTTTAATGTATATATTAAAACCTTAATATTTCTTTGAAATAAGGTTTTAGGTCAAGTATAACATCATTATACCACAAAAAGTTTTTACAAGAACATAGATTTGTGAATTGCTGTTTTGAATACAACTCATCATCAAAGCAACGTGGCTGTGTGTTGTATGAGCTGTGTGTTTTTTATTTGGCAGATAGATACATTTTTGCATCTTCTCATTTACTTTTTTAAAAAACTATGGTTTTCTATAAGCTATAGGTAGTTATTATGCAATGATTATTAAAAGTAAGCTTCAAGTAGACAATGGAAAATTAAAAATCAGATTATGATACTGAGCCTTTCATTATTTTATCTATATCAAAAAATATTTGTAAGCTACATATACAACCATAATTCATAATACTCTACATATTAAATAACATTTTAATAGCTCTGTGCACTTAATTTTACTAAAATTCTGTATTTGAGACATTTTTCCTATGCTTTTTTACATCAATAAGTAAACTGGAATTACTATAATACTTTATGAAATTGTATTTATTATATTTACATTATAACTAAATGTGTTGAATCTTAGTCATTCTTCAGTAGACAGCTTCACCAAGTTCAATACCTATCACATAGATACAAGAGAGCCAAAGTGATTTAAGTCATGAGTTCACTATGTCATACCCTTCTTGACATCATTTTATTTTTTAACCATCTTCCAATGGACCGTATAAGATGTATAGGGGTTGATGGTTTAGGTGACTAAATTTATCTACAGGATCTCTTGCTGAATTGCCAAATAATTGTATTCTGAAAATGGGTTTGGTAGATTAAATGCAATCATTAACTAACTGAAACTCTTTATTTGAGTCCCATAATATACACAAATACTTGAAATGATTATTGCCTGTGATTAATAATCTGATGTGGTTAGCTATATTTAAAAGCCTTAAGAATAAAGGCTTTAGAGTTAAATATTTCAGCATCATTTACAATAAAATGTATTCTTTTCTCTGGTATCATAGTGGCAATCATAAGAATTTTAACTAATTTTACAAATGGGTATAAAAGGAAAATATTTAGTTCAACTATGCATTTAGTCTATCTGTTTAATATGTAATTTGTAAGTGATTACTTGATTAGATGATTTACTTACTAAATGTTTATAAAATTAAGAGTGGTACACTCAGGGAGAGAATAGCCTTTGGAAATTTTAAAAATAAGAATAAATATTTAATGTACTTGAAACAAGCACGAATCTGTCTATATTTTTTTCAGGAAAGCTTCTGTTAAGGAATACTTTTTCTTCCAAAAAACAACTTTGTGCCACAGAAAATATATCAGGTTTTTAGCTTATCTTTTAAGGGTAACAATTAAACTAGAGGAAGAATGAAAGATTCATTTTTCTATTACTCATATAGGTCCCATTTCCAAATGACTCTTACTTATTTTAATATTATATCTCTTAAAAATGTGATAAACTTGATTATCTGTTATTCAAAGAATTTTCAGTGAGGTATGATGACTTTTATTTCAGCAAGTGCACCATAGATTATCTCATCAGAATTCTGAACCACAACCACTGGAGGAAAGATTGGAGAAGAGTTAAAAAGAGATAAATAGAAGGAAGAAGATGCACTTAGGTGTGAAGTGGACACATTCAAACCACCTTGCTTCAAGTAATGACCATGGGTCAAGTACATAACTCTGCAGAGAACTGGGTGAACTGGGAGACAGACCAGAAGGAACAGGATTGCAGTTTATATTATGCAAACAAACCAGAAGTCAGTGCAGAAGGCTTTTCTTGCATAGTGATGAGGTGGTTGCTTACTCCGAAACAGAACGTCAGTTTTCAGCAACATGAAACATTACTGATGTTGCAAACAAATGAAACCCTTTCAGTTTGATTTTGTCTTTGGCTTCATATCTTTGAGATTTTAAACTCCTTTACTTCTACTCAGAAACCAAACTCTATTCTAAGGGCATATCTACAACAATAATTTCAACCTTAATAGCTGAATAATTTTTAAATAAAAAGTGACTGGAAAATGAATCAAGCCAAGAAGCAGAATTTGTCAGCATGTTTCAAGTTAAAAAATATGACAGAATATTTTCCTTTATCACTGACCCTTCAATCACCCTATCAGGTACTCATAATGAAATTGAATTTTGTGTCTTTTTTTTCTGGGATAAATATATAACAACATTTTTTGTAACAACTGATAATATTACTGAGCTTTTGCAGACTTTCATCTATAATTCTAAAAGAAAAATTAAACAGGAAGAAAAAAATATCTTTTGGTGAAGCCTTAGCTCACACTCGGATAGGAAAATTAACCTACAGATAATTATATTTTCCAATATAACAAAAAATCACAATTTTTATCTTTTCTAGTTCAATCCATTCATTAAATTTAATTTCCATACATTTATACTTTATGAATGAGGAAATTCTTAGTGGTGCTTAGTTGTCCAAGTCAAAGAGTGGTACCAGGAACCCAGCCTAGGACTTCTGACCAGAACACATATTTTTACATATAATTAGACAAAATAAAGAGAACAGAGAAATTAGATTTTGACCTGGTAAATCATTTTTTAATAATTATATTTTAATCTCATGGAGGAGATTAAAAAGTTGGTAGTTAGTGATTTTTAAAACAATTAATAAGTAATCATAGTTATGTATTGTAAATGATTAAGTGCTTTTTTTTACAACATAATAAGAACAGAACTCTAACCACATTCATAGTAAGAATTGTTTAAATATTATTTCCTTGGAAATGTACTCTACCATTTCATTTGTAATATTTAAAGAGAAGAGGTTTTAAAAGTGTTTTAGAGTAGACTCAGTGATAACATTTCTCAGGGCAGCCTTGGAAAGACATCTGCATTAGGGTATTCCAGAAAATATTTATATTGAATGTATGACAGTATTAAAGTTCATCACAGCACTCTGGCAGCTGCTCCAGATGCTACCCAATCTAGGGTTTTAAGATTTCAAGTAAGAGCTTATGGGCAGTTGTCAAGGTAATTTCTCTTCCAAGAATTTATTTGGGCAATTTCATTACTCCAGTCACTACAGCTAAGATCTCTTTCTCAGACTGAGAATAATTTCTTTCAAATTTAGTCACAGTATGTGACACAAACCAAGTAGTGCTTTCACTGGCATCTGAAAACCTATGTGATATCAAAGATGTAGTCTGAGGAGGACTGCACAAGTCATGATTAAAAGAAAAAAGGGACCAAATATACGGATAATTTTACTCATATATTAACTTTTTTGTTGGTGGTCAGACTTATTTCTTTTTAAATTTCCTCTTGATTACTTAGATATTCAGTGTATCTTATTATTATTTTCTGATGCATTTTGTTCTGCTACACTGTTTAGTGGCCATTACAGTGTCAGTACAAAAACTTTAAACAATAATATATGTTTAAAGTATATGTTGATTGTATAATTATATATATGTTGATTGTATAATTAATATTAATATATGTTGATTGTATAATTATACTTGTATATACTTGGTTGGATACTTCAGTGATTCTTGAAAATGTTCAGTATTTTATCTCATGATTAGAAATTCTATATACTTATGTCTTAGTATTTCTTGTTTTTTCATTAGACATCTCTATTATAATGAAACATTTTTATTAAGTTTTGATTTTATTAATAAATTATTTCTCCTGTATTTATGGAGAAGAGAAAGCTATTAGGTGTTCATTGGTGTTTAAAGCAACACTTAGACATACTGACCATAACCCTTATCAACGTTATCATCTTAGAAAATAAAGGATGGCAATAGTGGAGCTTCAATTTAAAGGAAGTAACAGCAAACTGAGAAAGCACAATTTGACAAAACCACTGCAATTACTTGGTCACTGTGCCTAAAGAGCCTAACTGAAGTGGAGGGCTGTGCAATTGCTCTAGTAATTAAGCCTCCAAGAGCTCAACACACATTTTGCCTAGATAATCCAGGTAATTCCAACTCAAGTGCCTAAGTGTCTCACTTTAAGACTACCCAATACGTACTAGAAATCCAAACTTATAGAACAGCTAAATCAGCGAACTATTCTCCCATCACAAAAGGTTTTATCCCAGCAATTTTTTATTGTCAAGGAGACCAACGTTCCCCATGGATAGGAAAATTTTTTGATTATTAACTGTCTGAATTATTCATACATGTTGACCAATCTCCTAAAAGCAAACATAGAGTTACCAGAACAAACCTAATTTCCAATATCCTTGTTTTAGTGGTCCAGAGCAGTGCTTTGGGAGTTAAACACCTTATTCAATGCTCAAGATCTTCATTTAATAGCTGTTTAACCTTGAAAAATTTGCTTAACCTTTCTAAGCCTCAGTTAATCATTTATTAAATAAGTATAACAATATCATGTATTTTATATGACTGTTGAGAGAATAACATGACAATGGAAATAAAACAGTCTAACCAGAAAAATAGTAAGCTCAGTCAATCTTAACTACTGATTTTCCGATGCTAACTGCTATATGCTCCCTACCTGACGGCAGCCTAAATTAGAAGTCACTCCTAAGTGAGATCAGTTGTCAATGAAGACAATTCGCAGTCAGAAGCTTTTCAAATCTTATGTTTTTCCATGGCAACTCATTTCTGAAAATATAATTAGTAGATAGAAAACATTTTTTCATTAATTCATTTTCAAATGAATTAATGAGTATATACTTTGTGCTACTTACAGTACTGGGCATTGGGGCATTGAACATGTAACAGTGAGAAAATACCCTCAGGAGAGTGCAGTCTTGTTCAGAAGACAGACATTTAAAAAAAAATCAATATATTAACAACACAGAGTCAAGCTATATGAGTCAAAAACTGATAGAAATTTAAGGAGAAATAAATGAATCCATTATCACAGTTGAATACTTCAACACCCTTCATTCGGAAAAGGACAGATCCAACAGGCAGAAAATCTCTATAAGACAGAAAATCAGTAAGGACATAGTTGAATTCATCAACACTAACAATCAAATTGATATAATTGACATCTATACACTAATTCATCCAATAAGGGCAGAATACACGTTCTTCTCAAGCTCACTTGAATCCTTTACCAAGATATACCACATTCTGGGCCATAAAACATAGCTTAACGAATTTAGAAGAATAGAAATCATACAATATGTGCTCTCTCATCATAATGGAATTAAACTATAAATCAATAACAGAAAGATAACTGAAAAATCTCAAAGCAGATGAAGATTAAATGACACACTTCTAAAAATGAAATGTCAAAAAAGAAATATCAAGAGTTATTAAAAATATATTAATAAAATGAAAATGAAATAAACAATTTATCAAAATGTGTGGCATACACTGAAAACAGGACTTAGAGGGAAATTTGAAGAATTAAATGCATATATTAGAAAAGAAGAAAGATCTAAAATCAATAATGTAAGTTTCCACCTTAAGAAACTAGAAAAAGAGAGCAAATTAAATCCAAAGTAAGCAGAAAGAAAAAGGAATTGTAAGAATTCGAGTAGAAATCAATAAAATTGGAAACAATAGATAAAATTGGTGAAACCAAAAGCTGGTTCTTTGAAAAGATCAATTAAAAAAAATAAATAAGCCTCTTGGGACTTCCCTGGCAGTGCAGTGATTAAGACTCCATGCTTTCACTGCAGGTGGCATGGGTCTGATCCCTGGTGGGGGAACTAAGATCCCTCATGCCGAGTGGCACAGCCAAAAAAAAACCAACCTCTAGTCAGGCTAAGATAAAGAGATTAAGAAAATTACTAATATCAGAAATGAAAGAGGGGGACATCACTACAGATTCCATGAACATTAAAAAGATAATAAAGGATTATTATGACAAAGCTAGGCCCACAGATTTGATACCCTGAAATTAACAGACACAATTCCTTGACAGACACAATTTGCCAAAACTCAAACAAGAAGAAATTGATAATCTGAATGGACTTATAACTATTAAATAAATTGCATCAATAAGTAATAAAATTTGAAAACAGACAACACCAGGCCCAGATTGATTCATTGGAAAATTCTACCAAACATTTAAGGAAGAAATAATAACAATTCTCTATAATCACTTCAGAGGATGGAAGCAGGTGAAATACTTACTAAATCATTTTATGAGGACAGCATTACCCTAATAGCAAAACCAGTTAAAGATTTTACAAGAAAAGAAACTATAGATCAATATCTCTCAGGAACATGCATGCAAAAATCCTCAACAAAATTTGAGCAAATCAAATCTAACAATGCATATGAAAAATTATACACCATGACCAGTGGGATTTAACGCAGGTATGCAGGCTGATTTGACATTTAAAAATCAGTGAATGTAATCTATCACAAGCTAAAAAATAAAAATCATGTGATCATATCAATAGATGAATAAAGAGCATTTGACAATTCCAATACCCATTCATGATTAAAAACTCTCAGTAAACTAGAAATAGAGGGGAACTACCTTAAGTTGATAAAGACTACTTACAAAAAATCTACAGTGAGGGCTTCCCTGGTGGCGCCCTGGTTGGGAGTCCGCCTGCCGGTGCAGGGGACAAGGGTTCGTGCCCCGGTCCGGGGGGATCCCACATGCCGCGGAGCAGCTGGGCCCGTGAGCCATGGCCACTGGGCCTGCGCGTTCGGAGCCTGTGCTCCGCGGCGGGAGGGGCCGCAACAGTGAGAGGCCCGCGTACCGCAAAAAAAAAACCAACAAAAAACCCTACAGTGAATGTCATACTTAATGGTGAGAAACTAGAAGTTTTCTCACTAATATCAGGAATGAGTCAAAGACATACCCACCACTCCTTTGCACCATTGTACTGGAAGTGCTAGTTAATGCAATGAGACAAAAAAAGGAAATAAAAGGTATACAGATTGGGGTGAAGGAGAGTCTCCTTTTAATTGATGTGATTAGGAACTTCTGCACATGAAATGGAAAATGAGCTAAGTCACAAGAAAACATACTACGTATTTATCAGCAATACCACTGACAAACAAACATGACAAAAGTAAAAGGTTTTGGTCTTTTCCGTTCACTATTATGGTGAAAAACAGTATTTCTGGTTTGGATCACTTATGTTTCATATCAGGAGGAAAGAAATCAATCTGTTACTACATGGATTTCAGAGATTCCAGAAGAGAGACATATTTGTTTTACTCCAGACTTTCATATTTTAAGTCTTTTTTTACCTCTAAGATTTCTATAGATTATGGCATATCTATAATATTATATCTAACTACATATATCTACAGATATAGATATATAGATAAACATAAATATAGAGATCCTAGTATTGTGGAGTTCTTATCTGTGAAATTGTTACACTTGACACTAATATGCACTAATTGCATAAATAATTTTTTTTCTTCTTAAGCCACAGGGGCAGGGCATAACTAATCCAATATTTACTCCAATAACTAGTCCACTAAAATGAATTATAATGAAACAATTTATGTGTTAATAGCAGTGGTTAAGTAATCTCTTTTTAAAGAAAGAAAAACCTCCCTAGAGTCTCCCACCCCCACCACCTGAAGTCTCACAATATGATGTGTTTAGCTGACAGAGAAAACCACTCCATGTAAACACATATACATGTTGAACAGTGTGTTATAAAAATAGCTGACATTTGTAATGTGTTTACTATATCCTAGACATGCTTCCAAATACTTTACATGTGTTAATTTAATCTTGTCAATAACATTTGAGGTTGTGTATTAATAAGTGTAAAATAAGCCACAATCCCCAAATCACAGTGGTTTAACATAATAGTATTTATTTACCACTCATGTCATAATCTATGAAAATCCAATTGGTTCTACCCCATATCATAGGGTGGCTTCTTCCATTTGGAATATAGTCATCTTCAACATGTGGCCTCAAGTCACTGGGTGGGAAGAGAATATGGAAAACTGTAAATGGGAGATTTTCACGGGTTGTGGATGGAAATGACATACATCACTTTCACCCACATTTTCTTGGCTGTAGCTCAGTCTCAGCCCTTCAAAGTGGCTGAGAAATGAATGTGTCAAGTAAGAACAACAAAAATGATGAGCATAGATTCAGTCTTTACTAATATCTGCCCTTCTGATCAATTACATATCAATTTTCTCTGTTTTTCCCTTAAGGAGACAGGTCCCATCCAGACCTTGCACCTAGCTCATTGTCTACTACCTCTAAATGATGTTCAGTCTGTTTCTGGGTGTGGATTCTGGTCCAGTTATTCTAATTAAAGAGATAAAGTATCTTTTCTGCTAATACCTTCTAACACTCAAACGTATACATAGCTAGTATAAAATAGTGTAGCAGGGTTGGGATAACCATAATAATAAATCTTGTTGAGAAAAGAGGGAATGAAATACACACAAGCACACAATAGACACTTGTCTAAAGCAACTTTGAAATCTTGCTGGGCAGACACTGTGAAGGCTTCTAACCCTGTTGGTAGGTATAGTTCCTTGATTAACCCTATTTTGGTGTCTTGGAAAATTCTTTTGTTATTTTGTTCCTTCACTTCAGGCTTTACCCTCTAAGAGGTTATTTAAGACTATCAAGTTTGAGAGAATAGACTACACCTCTTAAACTGAACTTTCCTGCAAACTTGAGTCTTAGTGGAAAAGCTTTCTCAGTTTTATCTACTACGAATTGGGATACAGAAGCAGTAGACTTTTCAAAAAATATTAAGGTCCTATATTTCAAGACTATCATTGTCCTTCTCAATCTTACTGTTTTTTTGTTTGTTTGTTTTAACATCTTTATTGGAATATAATTGCTTTACAATGGTGTGTTAGTTTCTGCTTTTTAACAAAATGAATCAGTTATACATATACATATATTCCCATATCTCCTCCCTCTTGTGTCTCCCTCCCACACTCCCTATCCCACCCCTCTACATGGTCACAAAGCACCGAACTGATCTCCCTGTGCTATGTGGCTGCTTCCCACTAGCTATCTATTTTACATTTGGTAGTATATATTAGTCCATGCAACTAACAAAGGACTAATCTCCAAAATTTACAAGCAGCTCATGCAGCTCAATATCAAAGAAACAAACAACCCAATCCAAAAATGGGTAGAAGACCTAAATAGACATTTCTCCATAGAAGATATACAGACAGCCAACAAACACATGAAAGAATGCTCAACATCACTAATCATTAGAGAAATGCAAATCAAAGCTACAATGAGGTATCACCTCACACCACTCAGGATGGCCATCATCAAAAAATCTTACTGTTAATCTTGGCAATTTTCACCTAAAATCATATTGGTTTTGGACTATCTTGCCAAACACAGACAAACTTAGACAGTTATATACTACAATTTTGAGTCATTTCAATTATATCCCACGATGCTATCTTTCAGATTACCATGGGCAACATTTTTCCAAATGCTTGCCACTGAATATTATTGATTACCAATTTTCTGACCCCAGTATTAGTTTCCTCTCTGGCTGTCATTTGACTGGTATATCAAAGGCATCTTGTTTTTGGTTTCTGTTACGGAAGCTTCTGTAACAAACTATTCAGTATCAACTACAGAGTATCAATTTCTGTTTTAAGCAAGGTAGCAAAACTGGCAGTTGAATAAAAAACAATACCCAAGCCTCTGGCTTAATATTATAAAGTGTGTTTCTTCCTCATGTCACAATTTAATGATGATCACATATTTCTTCTCCAAGCAGTGATTCAAGGACTGAAGTTCCTTCCTTTTTTATGGTGCATAAATTTTAAACACATGGTCTTTAAAATATTTGTGAAATGGAATGAGACCTTGGAGATTTATGTATGAGAGAGTTCCACTTCCAAATCTGGCCCATATTATTTCTTCTCATATTCCATTTGCCAGAAATCAGTTATAAGGCAACCAGTAAGTCTCTGTTTTCAGAACTCAGATCTCTAGCCTCTTCTCAGTCTGTAATATATTGGTTTGGCCAAAAAGTTCATTTGGGTTTTTCTGTAAGATGTTACAGAATGAACTTTTTGGCCAACCCAATATTTTCAAATGAGGTTGAATAATGTGGTGAGTTAAACAATTGAATCATAGATGGATAAAGAGTCATAGGTGGGTTTACCGAATTCACCCTATTTGAAAGTTAGCAAAACTGACTCTAAATCCAGAAAATCGAACTCTGGATTCATACTCTAATACCTAAGAAATATATTTTAAAAATATGAATCAGCAGGAGTATTACCATTTGTCTAAAGCACACAGGATTCTCAAAACTGGAATGCTGAGAGGAATAGCCAAAATCACAGCAGCTGATTAGACCCAGACTGAGATCTTAGGGATCAGAGACTGGGGTTTTAATGTCCATATGATAAAAAATGACCTTGGGGTTATACAAGTAAAAGAAGCTGGAACTATTATCCCTGCATGATGCTGGAAATCTCTTAAAGTGATCCCTTCTGTGACAAGGAGAATTAGAAAAATCTTTGGATTTTTGAAAAAAGTAAGGTAAATCTAGTGAGAAAAAATATAATCATATTAGTTTTGTTGCAGGCCAAATTATCTCTACCTGCACTGTGAAGGAAGCTTAAATAAGAAATTAATGTAAGGCATCACCCAGGGATGGTAAAACCACAGGTGTTCTAGCCACAAACAATGTCAAAGCCACAATATAAAAAATATTCTTTTTAAATGCAGAATGCAATATACTTCCTTTGGGAAAGAAAAAAATTATAAGAATAACAAGGAACTTGAGCTATACCTCATACCAAATGTACCTGAAAGACATATACAGAGCATTCCACCCAACAGCAGCAGAATACACATTCTTTTCAAGGCCATACAGAACATTCTCCAGGATAGATAATATGATAGGTCACAAAACAGGTCTTAGCACATTTAAGAAGACAGAAATTATACCAAGTATCTGTTCAGAGCACAATGGTACGAAATTAGAAATCAATAACAGGAAGAAAGCTGGAAATATACAAATGTGGAAACTAAGCAACACACTCCTGAACAACCAATGAGTCAAAGATGAAATCAAAGGCAAATAAAAAAATTTTGAAACAAACAAAAATGGAAATAGAACATACCAAAATTTACAAGATGTAGCAAAAGCAGTTTTTTTTTTTTAAATTTAGCCATTTAATGTGTAAAACAAACAAACAAACATAATCAAAGAATGAGCTCAAAAGGGCAACAAGCACTGATAGTTTTCCAGGTAAGTTTTTGCACACTTTAATGCTATATGTATTTTTTTTTAGAGTACAGAATAATATGGATAATTGTCAAAGCATTTTCAGAACTAAAGTTACTGATTCAAAATCTGAAAAATTATCATTTTCTCATGAATATTTAGACAAGTCTAAGTGAAATATTTAAAAATATTTATTCGCAATTCTAAAAATATTTATAACTGCAAAAACAGTTATAAGAGGAAAGTTTATATTGATAATTGTCTACATTAAAAAAATCTAAGTTTACATTTCAAGGAACTAGAAAAAGAAGAACAAACTAATCCCAAAGTTATCAGATGGAAGAAGATAACAACGATCAGAGCATAAATAAATGAAATAGAGAATTTCACAACATGCACAAAAATTAATTCATAATGGATTAAGGACATAAGACCTGAAACTGTAAAATTCCTTGAAGAATACATAGGGAATAAGTTCTTGACATTGGTCTTGGCAATGATTTTTTGGAATGGCACTGAAAGTATAAGCCACAAAGGAAAAAGTAAACAAGTGGGACTACATCAAACTGCAAATCTCCTATACAGCAAAAAAGACAATCAACAAAATGAAAAGGCAACCATCAAATGGGAAAAAATATTTGCAAACCATATATCTGATTAGGAAACAAAATCCAAAATATGTAAGGAACTCATATAACACAAGAGCAAAAAACAAAAAAAAATTCTGACTATAAAATGGACAGAGGACCTGAATAGACATTTTTCCTTAGAAGACATATAAATGGTCAATAGGTACGTGAAAATGTGCTCAAAATCACTAGTTAATCATCCAGGAAATTCAAATCAAAACCATAACAAGTTATCACCTTTTGCTGTTAGAATGGCTCTCATCAAAAAGACAAGGGGTAAGGAGTGTTGGCAATGATGTGGAGAAAAGGGACCCCACGTGCACCATTGGTGGGAATGTCAATTTGTGCAGTCAATATGGAAACCAGAATGGAGGTTCCTCTAAATATTAATATAGAACTACCATATGATCCAGCAATCCTTCTTCTGTATATTTATGCAAAGGAAATGAAATAACTATCTTGTAGAGATATCTGTAATCCCCCATGTTCCCAAGAGCCAAAACATGGAAACAACATAATTGTTAATCCATTGATGGATTAAGGCATAAAGAAAATGTAAGATATATATATATATATGTATTTATTTATATGTATGTATCTATATATACAGCCATAAAATTATATAAATACATATAAATATATTTATATATTTTATTTAGCCAGAAAAAGAAGAAATCATACCTTTTTTGATAACATGCATAAAGCTTGAGGGCATTATGCTAAATGAAATAAGTCAGGCAGAGAAAGACAAATACTGTATTATCTTATTTGTGGAATCTATAAAACTTGTACTCCTAGAACCAGAGAGTAAATTGGTGATTGCCAGAGGCTGAGGGGTAAAGGAAATGAGGGGATGTTGTTCAAAGGGTTTAAAATTCCAGTTATAAGAGAAATAATTTCTGGGGATGTAATGTACAGGATAGTGACTATAGTTAAAAATATGTATTGTATACCTGAAAGTTGCTAGGAGAGTAGGTCTCAAATGTGCTCACCATAACAATAACAGAATAAAATGGTAATTATGAGATGAAGCATGCTTTAACTAACCTTTTTGTGGTAATCACTTGACAATATATACGTGATCAAATTATCACATTGTATACCTTAAATTTATCAACAAGCCAAAAATCAGCATCTTCTCTACACAATGTTATATATCAATTATTTCTAAATAAACCTTAATTTAAAATGTTAAAAAGAAAAAAAATGTAAATCACTTTTTGCATAAGTTTTCTATGACAACGCCATTCTTCACCAATTAAAATCTAGTCTCTTTTCCTACCATTCTCAATCTTCATATTCTTGCCTTAATCAATCTCTATAGTTATTTTTCTACTTTTTATGGGTGTACTCATATTTTGACCTATTTCAACCTGGCTTCTCCCAGAGTCCCTTCCAAAGACACCACTGCATCTGATCCAGCGTAGCTCACCAATGACTTCCTGTTTGACAAATCTATTGGATGTTCTTTTTTTTTTCTCTGCTTTTACCTATTTGTACAATTTGGCAATGTGGAACCCTGCCTCCTTTTCTGATTTCCACAGTGGGAAGTTGCATCCTCCTATCCTAAACTCTTACAACGTTCTGTTTGTAGAGCTAACAACACTGTAATTTCTTCATTTCCATTTTTTGTGGGCAGTTGTAAACCACTTCCTTGAAAGTCCCTTGAAGGCAAGGACTTTATATTAATTGCTTTTGTAATCCACATCGGACAAGGACTAGTGCAAAACAGATATTTAATAGATATATTTGATGTGTGAGACTTTTGCTTCAAATGGGATCTTTACTTAATTTGTTCTATAAAGCTAAAACACAATTAGGACCATTTACTGAAATTTAAGAAATAAGTTACACAAAACCTCAAAGGAAAAAATATCCTTATAATAACCATAATTTTCTAAAAAGTATTTTTTAATCCCATGTCATATGTTTCTTTAAAGAACAAGTACATTTTTATATATAAATATATGTAAAATAAAACTCTACTGTAGTGTAGGCAGTGAAAGATTGTAGGAAACCAGGTCTAGAATTCCGAAATATAAAATATAAAAAGATTTGTGTTTTAAAAGACACTGAACCTCCAAAGACTATTTTCCTAATGAATTTTGTGAATCAGAATTGAATCTGATTTTTAATCCTTTATTATTTTTAATAAAAATAACTTTTATGTACTATTTCATTTTTATCAATAAAATATGTTAACTTATTATTTTTATTCTTGCTCTATTATCCTTATTCATTTTATCTAGCTAATGCCACTTTTCCTGGTAACATCATCAACATATTTCTATACCATTAGATAGAAATGCTATTCCAGACATGAAAAATGTCATTGAGGTTGAATGTAGAGAGAGTAGTGTTGGAATTGAAATAGAGAGTTTTCCTTGGACAGACAGGCCCTTCTTAATGTGCTGTGTTTGCTGAGCTGAGCTGGACTTACCATCCATTAAGGCTGAGGGAGTGGCTTGTGGTGGATAAGAATTAAGTGCTAGGTACGGGCCTCTTCTTTTCCTTCCCTCTCTCATTCATTTAACAATCACTTCAGTGACTTTCAGCACAACTTCTGTCATCATTTATAGCATGTTTATTATTAAGAATAAGCCATAAATTTTTAAAAGAACATTAAAAAGTCTGAATTGTTAGCTTTTTTGTAACTTTAACTAAAGTTATATAGCTATAACTATGCTCTTTACGTTTTGTTGTATTTGAAATGTTATAATCAAAGGGGAAGAAAAACACACCAGTTTTAACCACATAGGCAGAAAAAAATAAAAATACAGATTGCATGAGAGAGCTTTTCTTAAAAAAAAAATCTCAAATTTGTAAAGTAAATGAGGATTTGGGATTTAAGGACCTGCTGCAGCACTGTTGGAAGGAAAAGGTTGGCATCTCAGAGAGGACACCAGACTCCACTTCAAGTTTATAGTCAACGACATTTTGAGAGGACAGTGAATGATGCCCTTTTTCCCCTGCCTGAGTGTGAGACCAGTTAAAAGACAGCTGGAGAGGACTCCGGCCTAGGCCACCTTTATGAAGGTGATATTGGAAAACGTGAGTCTATTGTGGGCAGTATTTCCTAGCAATGCTTCCCTAAATTAGACAAATCTATACACCTAATCAAAGTCAGTGCTAGACAAACCCAGGCCTGACCAGTGCCTCTGTGAAATTCACAGCATAGATTAGGTGAGCCGAACCTCTGCTTTCAGTGGTCGCTTGACAACCTGGGCAACCCCTGTGAGGAGGGATGAGACAGGGAGCTGGGAGGTTTTTTTTTTCCTCTAACTCACTAATTACTTAACACATTTCACCTCCTTGGGCGGGAGAGACATACCTGGTGGGACAAGATGCTAGAAGTTGCAAAGAATCTCTCTTAATGGAAATAATGTAGTCCTCCCCCACCATTCCCAGCAACTTATTGGAATATAGAGTCCTGGAAAAAGGGTGGAGGGTGTGGAAGGACTGCTATTATAAACCTGTTGGAAGTTGTAGTTGAGTCGGAAGTTTGAAACAGAGTGTGAACAGGAACTCTAACCATAAAATAAAGTAAAACAAAATAGAGAAAAATAAAATCTGTAAGTTCCAAAAGTTCCAAAGTAATCCTACTCTTCCTATAAAAGAAAAAAAGGTAGTCAATTGCTTCAAACTTCATTTAACAGGGCACACCTCTGAGGTCTTACTCCAGTGAGGTCAAGGATTATGTCTCTCTTTGTCATAGTGCCTTTGCATAGTAAAAAACTGAAGAATATTTATGGAAAGAATGAGTGTACCCTGGGGCTGTGGGTATGCTACTCCGAGGCTTTAAATCAGCAAAAGTCAAAACTACATGTTAAATTAACTTAAATGCAAATTATGTGTGCTTAGCGGAGTGAAAAGTCACCTATACTTCTATTTCTATCATGTTCATTTACCAAGTATTTACAAAATCCCTTCAAGGTTCTATGCTAGGCTTTGAAAGAGATATCATTATGAGCAAGGCATAGTGCTTTCACTCCCACAACAAGGGACTTATTGAATTATAGGGATGTAAGAAAAGAACACAATGATCTACTAGTTATAACAGGTAAACGACAAAAACAGGCACAGAAGATCATAGGGTTGCAAAAACTTTAAAGGAAGCCGGCATTTACTTATATTTTGTTTCACTTGTCTTTTTACATTGGGTCAGAATGAAAAATAGGTAAATATACCAGTTTTAAAAAATTTAATCATTCCTGCTTATTTGTTTTTTTTAAAAAGTCAATTAAAACAAGTTTAAAGTAGGTCTAAAAGTTATGATTCAAGAGCCATGGATCACAGAGTCATAGCAAACAGAACACAAATCATATGAATACTACGAAGTCTGAATTAATTATGCTGCGTGGATTGTATACATATCCCTATTTCAAATGCATGTTGCTAAAAATTCTTTCAAAATAATTACTCAAGTAATAGTATGTTATCTATTTTATCAGTGATCTGATACTAAATGGATAACTACCATTAAATGGGTTTCTGCACAGTTTGTTACTCACCCTCCCAACTCGGTCCCCCAAAAGGGTCCTTCTGCCTGGTGTCACTCGTGGCAATAGAAAAGGACCCGAATTTGGTTCAGAAGCAAAGGAAAGCTTTATTCTTTGATCAAACAATAGAAAGGTGCAAGCTTGCACTCTAGAGCACACGCTCTCCTGGAAGATCATGGGCAGGGCTGCTTTATAGGGTTGTTCTCACAGGAAAGAGGCGGATTTCTTGGGAGGCCGGCACAGCTGTGCTGCTCAGGCTCCAGATGGCAGTGCCGGGCGTCTCTGCGCATGGCCTGCCACCGCCATCTTGAATTGAGGTGCCTGCCACCGCCATCTTGAATTGAGGTGCCTGCCACTGCCATCTTGAATTGAGGTGCCTGCGCTGTGCTCCTGCACAGGGCTGGGGCTGAGGTGTCAGCATAGCCATTTCACTCAAGGAACACTGGTCTGAAGTGCAGGGTGTGAGGTCTGCATTTGTCCCCCCCTATGAGCAACTGAAACTAGATTAAGAACAAAGGAAAAAAAAGTTAAACTATATTATTCAGATTCTATTTTTGTTTCCCAGGAATTTTTCACGGGCTTTGGCAGTGACAAATCCCTCCTCTGCCTTTTGTCCTGCTCTTCAGTCTTGAGGGCTGCTGAGGGGCACAGTTACATCTTCTGTAACTGCATCTTCTGTAACTGCTTCTTGCTGAGTTTGGGCTTCATCATATCCCCGGGTAAAGGAGCAGAACTTCTCCTCAGCTGCCTTTAGGTATGTGTGGTTGTCACCAAGCCTCAGCCCTAACTGTTCGTATTCCTGAACAGCCACCATTTGGAGTTTTATAGATTTTAAGCTTTTGGAGGCAAAGGACACCAGACAATACAGGATGCATGGGCCAAATATTGGCAAGAGAAGAATGGTCGTTAAGGGGTCCAGGAAAAGTACAAAACAAGTGATGCCCGGGAGGATCTGTTTTTCCCTGCTCCAAATTTGTTCTGCTAGATTAGGCTGCCTGTTTTCTGTGAACCAACTTGCTTTTTCCAGTAGTTTGTCTGCATTTTCTTCAATTAGGCCAATAGCACGATGTGTTGGCCAGTGCACAGACCTCTCTCCCTGGTCAATTGACAGATTATCTAGGGCCATTCGGTTACCCAGGACTATACCGACCAGTGAGTCAATGGCTTGACGTGTAGGTTGATCTCATTGGCCATTGTCACACCATGGTGGCTGTTACGTTTTCTCTGGTGACAGTGTTACATATACTGTTACAAACAGTGTTCCCCGGCCAAGGTCACTAGCACCCCGATGAGTGCAATGATTCTAGCGTTTTATTGGGGCATCCAGGTACCCTACTTAGCTGTGTTTTCCCCTTTTCAACTTCCTGATTTACATATCAGAGGGA
Source organism: Globicephala melas (assembly GCF_963455315.2). Lineage (NCBI taxonomy): Eukaryota > Metazoa > Chordata > Mammalia > Artiodactyla > Delphinidae > Globicephala > Globicephala melas. The sequence goes on from NC_083330.1 coordinate 19,520,074, forward strand.
GATTCACAGGAGTAGTCAAGGGGGTTTGTTGCCCCAGGTTGTCTCTCTGGAGGCTGGGGCTCTGGGACTTCTTCACTCGAATGTGATGTAGCCACAGAGTGATCCCCTGCGACTTGAGGGCAGAACGGGTGGTTAGGATCACCAAGTGGGGTGCATTCCACTTAGGAATGAGTTGGTCTTGTGGGCTGCCTGTTTTCCAGGTTTTTAAATACACTCAGTCTTCTGGCCAGAAGGGGTGGAGGGCCAGATCAGTGGGTGCTGGCAGCACCTGGTTATTACCTTATTCCATGAAGATTCTCATGGTTTCTCCTACCTGGAGGGCATACTGCCTAGAGGGCATACCTGGAGTTGTTCCATGTCAAGGGGGCTACAGTGAACCCTCTCTCAGGCTTGGGGAATGGGTCACTTAACTTTAACTTAGCTCTTAGAGCAGGGCAATTGGGAGTAACAATCCAATTTCTTTGAGTCTCCTGGCATAGCTCGGCTAAGGTTCCTTTTAAGGCCTGATTGGATCTCTCTACTTTCCTCCAGTGGTTGGGGTCTCCAGGCTGAGTGCAAGGTCCATTTTATGTCCAGGGCACTTGTTATCCCTTTTGTTACTTGAGGCAGGAGACAGGAATTCTGGGCCATTATTACTTAATAGGGATCCTGGGCGCCCCAACCTGGGGATTACCTCTTTTAGTAATAGTTTAGCTACTTCAGCTGCTGTTTTAGTTCTAGTGGGGAAAGCTTCTACCCACCCTGGAAATGTGTCCATTAGCACCGAGGTACCTGAATTTGCCTGATGCTCTGGCCATGACAGTGAAACCAATCTGCCAGTCTTCCTCAGGATATATATCCCATTCAGTCTGAATGGGTCTTATCTGGGGGCTTCTGGCGGGACTGGGGGTCTGGTTTTGGGGTTGTTCACGTGCAGATGGGGCATGTCTCAACTACCTGACTGATTATATTTTTCATGCCAGGAGTTACCATGACCACAACTAACCCATTATATAGGGCTTTCTTCCCATAATGATTTCCTTGATGCCTTCCCTGATGGCTTGACAAGCTGCAGTTTGGGAAAAGAATTGTTTACCATGTTTATTAACTAGCCATCCATGGCCTCCTAGATCTCTATTGAAGCCCCCTTTCTGGGCTGTGTCTAACTTTTCCTTTGTATAGACTGGGGAGTAATTGGATGGATCTGCCTCTTAGGTATGAGGGATAATTGCCAAGTAACTGGTTCTGGGGATGCTCTTTTGGCAGTTGTGTCGACTTTGTTGTTTCCCTTTATTACCTCCATATTCCCTTTTTGATGATCCTTACAGTGAATTACTGCTACTTTTTTCAGAAGCTGCACTGCTTCTAGGAATCTCAATATGTTTAAGTCATGTTTCACCTGCTTATTCTCCTCACTAAGCTTACCCCTTTCTTTCCAAATAGCCCTGTGTGTGTAGGATGGCAAACGCATACTGGGAGTCTGTATAAAAACTTAAGATCTTCCCTGTCTCAACCAAGCTCTAAGGCTCGGATGAGGGCTATCCATTAGTCCTTTTGGGCTGAAGTTTCTGAGAGTAGGTTTTGTGCCGCTATGACTTGGGTCTGGGAAGTCAGTATATGCCCCCAGTCTTTTCCTCTCTCTCATAGAACTACTCCCATCTGTAAACCATTCTTCTTCAGTATTTGGGAGAGGCTCACTTCCTAGGTCAGGGAGCCTGGAATAGATTGTGTCTATGGTTTCTATACAGTCATGCTCCAGGGGCCCTGTTTCTGTGGGTACCATGGTGGCAGGATTTAACTTGTGACAGGTTTTTATGGTAACCACTGGGTTGTCTAAAAGCACAGCCTGAACTTGAATTGAGCTTCCAGAGTGTAGCCATTCTGTTTCCTTAGAACTTATCAAAGCCTGAACCGGAGTTCATATGGTGATTGGCTGACCAAAAATTAACCTTTCAGCCTTGTTTAGCAGGGTTATAGTAGCTGCTACTACCTGTTGGCAAGGAGGCCAACCCTTAGCAGGTTGATCTAACTGTTTAGAGAAATAAGTAACCACCCAAGTAAAGGGGTCCCAGTTTTTGAGCTAATAACCCAAGGGTGATTCTCCTTCTCTCATGAATATAAAAGTCAAAGGGTTTAGCTCAGTCTGGGAGGGCCAAGGATGGGGCCTGAGGTAATTACTTTTTCACTTCTTTTTATTTTTTGTGGTACGCGGGCCTCTCACTGTTGTGGCCTCTCCCGTTGCAGAGCACAGGCTCCGGACGTGCAGTCTCAGTGGCCGTGGCTCACGGGCCCAGCCGCTCTGTGGCATGTGGGATCCTCCCGGACCGGGGCACGAACCCGCGTCCCCTGAATCGGAAGGCGGACTCTCAACCACTGAGCCACCAGGGAAACCCACTTTTCCACTTCTTGACAGGCCCCTTCACGTTCTGAATTCCATTCAAAAGGATCATCAGCCTTTCCTTTCATCTTTTCATGTAAAGGCCTAACTATTAGACCATAGTTATGGATCCAGATGCAGAAAAACCTGCCCATCCCCAGGAAGCCCCCTAAGCTGCCTTCTAGTTTCAGGAGGGGTAAGGCTGCAAATGGCTTCTTTTCTTTCCTGGGGTAGGCTTCTCTGACCTTCTGTGAGAATAAAGCCTAGGTAGGTCACCCTAGATTGTGATAGTTGAGACTTTTTCTTGGAAACCTTATATTCTTTATCAACTAGGTGGTTCAGGGTGGTTAGAGTATTTTTTTTTAATTTATTTATTTTATTTGTGACTGCTTTGGGTCTTTGTTGCTGTGCACGGGCTTTCTCTAGTTGCGGTGAGCAGGAGGTACTCTTCATGGCGGTGCATGGGCTTCTCATTGCAGTGGCTTCTCTTGTTGAGGAGCACAGACTCTAGGCGCACAGGCTTCAGTAGTTGTGGCTCGAGGGCTCTAGAGTGCAGACTCAGTAGTTGTGGCGCACGGGCTTAGTTGCTCCGCGCATGTGGGATCTTCCCGGACCAGGGCTCGAACCGGTGTCCCCTGCCTTGGAAGGTGGATTCTTAACCACTGTGCCACCAGGGAAGCCCCAGGGTGGTTACAGTATTTTTGTCAGAAGTTTCCCTCTTCCAAATTTTGACCTTTAGCTGAGATTTTCCCAAAGATAGTGAGAAACTTTTAACTCCTTGGGACAGGACTGTCCAGCAGTATTGTTTTTGTTATGTGTTTGGGTCCTGCCACTCAAAAGCAAAAATTTCTTGTGACACTGGGGCTAATGGAATACAGAAGGTGGCATCTTTTTTAATCTAATAAGAATACCAAGCCCTGGTGGATTGTACAGTGGCCATCAGGGTGTTGGATTAGGGACTACTGGGTATATATCCTCAGTGGCTTCATTGACTGCCCTGAGGTCCTGTACCATCCAGTATTTCCCATTGGGTTTCTTTATGTGGAGAATGGGGGCATTACAGGCTGATTGGCATGTTCTAATAAAACCTTGTATAACAGGGGCAACGCCCAACAAGGCCTCCCAACAGAGAAGGTGCTGTTTCCTATTGGGTCATGTATGTCCAAGTTTTAGATGGACTGTCACAGGACTAGCTCCTACAGCTTGTCCCACCAAGCCCAGACCTTGCCTTTACTCCTGGGAAGTCGACTTGCTCTATACAGGGAGGTTCCTCCTCCTCCATGAACATTATAATCTTGTGCTCTTTGTCTAAGGGGACACCAATCTCCAGTTTGTCTCCCGTTAGACAGATAGTAGCCCCCAATTTATGCAAGATATCTCTTCCTAGCAGGGGTAAAGGGTATTTTGGAATGTACAGGAAGGAATATGTGAGCATGTGTTTGTTTGTCCAATTTGCATTCTAAGGGCTCCATAAATGCCCATTCTTGGGCCTTCCCTGATACCCCCATAATTTTACAACTCTTATGACCAAGTTTGCCTGTTCAGAGCCTAGTAAGTGGCAGCAGTGTTGACTAAGAATTTAACAGGTTTTCCCCCTATGTCCCATGTCAGCCAGGGCTCCTCAGAGGCCAACTGGAGTGCCAGCTTAGGAGCCCCCTGGCCCCCTTATTCTTCATCTATTTGGACCATCAGCCTTCGAGGGTAGTGGCCAGGATCTGTCATTTCTGTCCCTCTTCAGGGGTGGCTAGGGCATTCTCTCCTCCAGTGTCCCTCTAGTTTACATATGGTACACTGATTGGGTCCTAGTTTCCTTGGCTTGCTAACCCTTTGCGGGGGCAGGGGCTCGCGCACCGGAGTTGAGAGTCTTGGTGGACAGTTAGTCCAGATTCCCGTGCGGACTGGTTGATATTGGAGGACAACAGCCAGAAGGTGGGCTTGCCTCTGGGCCTTTTTTTTTTTTTTTTTTGTGGTACGCGGGCCTTTCACTGTTGTGGCCTCTCCCGTTGTGGAGCCCAGGCTCCGGACGTGCAGGCTCAGCGGCCATGGCTCACGGGCCCAGCCACTCTGCGGCATGTGGGATCCTCCCGGACCGGGGCACGAACCCGTGTCCCCTGCATCGGCAGGCGGACTCTCAACCACTGCGCCACCAGGGTAGCCCCCTGTGGGCCTTTTTATCCTCTGATTTCTCGTCCTCTTCATCTTGGTTATTAAACACCCAGTAGGCAACCTCGACCAGACGCGAGGTTAGGGATATCTGGTTCTAGTTCCAGTTTCTGAAGTTTATGACTAATGTCAGAGGCACTTTGGGAAATGAAATATGACCTCAGGATTGTATTCGCTTCCAATGACTCGAGGTCAGTGGTAGCAGACATTGGGAGGCATTCCCTGAGGTGCTCTAAGAATGCTGAAGTGTTTTCTGTTGGTTCCTGATTGATTTCCTTTATTTTACTCCAATTGTCATGTTTCTTTCCTGCTACCTGGATTCCCTTTACGATCGTATTTTTTTTTTTTTTTTTTTTTTTTTTGCGGTACACGGGCCTCCCACTGTTGCGGCCTCTCCCGTTGTGGAGCACAGGCTCCGGACACGCAGGCTCAGCGGCCATGGCTCACGGGCCCAGCTGCTCCGCAGCATGTGGGATCTTCCCGGACCGGGGCTCGAACCTGCGTCTCCTGCCTCGGCAGGCAGACTCCCAACTACTGCGCCACCAGGGAAGCCCCTAAGATCGTATTTTTATAATGGACCAGCCTCTGCCTTCCATCCTCTTCTCTATCGTTTTGGTTGTCCCAGTTGGGTTCATTGTCTGGGACCACTTGATTCCCTGGTCTGAAAATAGCATGACCTGCATCCTTTCTCTTCTCACTGTCTGCTTCCTCTCCAACTTTTGAAAAGGTCAAAGCCTTTTCTTCCCCTGTTAGGAGTACATTGAGGAGGCTCTGGATTTCAGCCCAGGTGGGGTCATAAGTCTAAATGATTCTGCTAATCCAATTCAGGAACCCCTCTGGATCTTCCCCCAACTCCTTCCTATGACTTTTCCAGTTATACGGGTCAGAAGTGGAAAATGGGGCGTACACCTGGATGAGTCCTCCTTCTACACTGGGCACCTGCCTCAGATTCACATAAATACTGTAAAGCTCCGCCATCACTGGTGACCCCCCTTTCGGTCATCAATGATACTAAACCCAAAGGGTAGTTTTCAGTTCTCATATCCCTTTGTGCCTCAGGAGCATTTGACATTGTTGACTCCCCCTGGCTTATTGGAAAGACTGTCTTTTCTTAGCATTTTGGCCCTGTACTCTCCTGTGTGTTTCTTCCTGCCATAATGATCATTTCTTGTTTAGCCTCTATTGCTATCTCATCCCTTCTTTCATTGTTAGTGTTGCACAACTTCAGTCTTACACCTGTCCTTTTATCACAATGCTCTCTCTCTTTAGAAAAAGGTTACCCATACTCATGACTTCAATTACCCTCTGTATCCTTGATCTCTCTTTGGAGTTGTTGTTGTTGTTGTTGTTGTTTTTCTGGCCTTACCGTGAGGCTTATGGGATCTTAGTTCCCTGACCAGGGATCCAACCCGGGCCCTTGACAGTGAAAGCATGGAGTCCCAACCACTGAACCGACAGGGAATTCCCCATGTGTATACATTAAAATATCTTTTGTGAGTTCTAAAATAACTTCAATCCAACAAATCCAAAATTCAAAATTAAGCTCACCATATTCCACACTAACCAGTAGTTTCTGTCTCAGTGGATGGCCCTTCCATCCACTCAGTTGCATAAGTCAGAAACCCGGAGTCATTCTTGATACTCCCTGTGCATTATTTGTGATATGAGATTAATCAGTAAGGCTTTATAAGGTCTTATTCCCCACGAAAGAGGGTGCAATTAAAAGTAGTCATAAAAGAAAATTCCCTGGCTGTCCAGTGGTTAAGACTGTGTTTCCACTGCAGGAGGCATGGGTTAGATCCCTGGTGGGCGAACTAAGATCCCATATTCCATGCAGTATAGACAAACAGACAAACAAACTCTGTTTCAATTCATGTAAAATATACTTCAAGAAAAAATATATTTTTTAAAAAGTAGTTTTAAAAAAGTAAACAAAAGTGAGGGTAGAAATATAAGATATTTCTGGAAAAACTGTAGTGAAAGTTGGCGAGAGCCACATACAAGTTCTTCTCTGGTTCTTACTCAATTCTTGTATACATATTTGGGAAAAAGGATAGACAGGGTCAAACATATGTGCCTCTCAGAAAGAGATATATCTCTCCAACTACTTTTGGGTTTTCTCTGGAAAAGTGACATAGTACTTACTGGGATGGGCCTTTAAAAAGAGACATTGTTTCTCTCAGTGCCAATGGATAGGTCTGCTTTGAATCATCACTTATTATCAAAAATGCATTTGGACATTAGTGTTCAGAATGCTCTTCTAACTTCAATCTCTTCCCAAACAGGGTGGGTGTACCAGCTCTGGGAACAAATTAAAAGGTTTTAGCTTGTTTGTGTTCTTTTCCAGAGAACATGCTTCTGAAAAAGATACATTTTCTATTCTTTGTAAACTACAGGATAATGCATCTGGAGTAACTGTACTTGTACTTTCAGAATTAGCTGGGCAAGCCTTGTTGCTGCCTTAAGAGATTTTTAATTATATAGTTTATTTCAGTAATTGCTTTATTTTATAGTGCTCTTACTTCCTGTAAGTGCACTTTGTGTACGTGGCAACTGTTGTTCCTTTAATTGTAAGGTTAAGTATCATATAATTACAGGGTAAATACACAGTTATTTCTGTCCTGTATGCCAGTATTTAGGTAACTTGGTATTTGTACAAAGGAACTAAATGTTTCTTGGGAATCTTTCCTTTGATTCCCACATAAATTAAGCTCCAGTGCAAAATGTGATCATGTATTATATTCTTTTTCCTTTTAAAGCATTGTGAGTGCCAAACCAAAGAACACCTTTATGAAATAAATTGCCTTATCATAGGCTTTTTTTAAATACTATCACAGAAAGTTCTCATAAGTTTCAAAGAAAACATTTATTATGGTACCTTTAATTTAATGCTTCTCAATTTCAAGTTTTGTCTTTGGTTGTTGTTATTAACTCTCAGCTTAAAATCTAATACAGCTAACTGAAAATGAGGACAAAAAAGCCACAGTTCAGAGTATATTCAAATACTAATGCTACAAACTAAAACAGTAAAAATGAAAATAATGAACACTTTCATTTCAGTTTCTTTAACTGTTACCATAATTCTTAAAGATATTCTTATTTTCTGATTTTTGTAAGTAGAAAATTTCCAACTTTGAATTAACTTCTACAATGATTCTAGAATTGGAAAGATTTGTTTTAAATTATATATTTTATATTTTATTATTTCCTCGTGAATCATGCCTAATAACCAAATAAATATGGTTCATTAATCAATTCATTCTATAGACATTTATTTGATGCTTACTATGTTCCAGGACTGAACATACTGCATTCAGTGTGTTTCATTATCTAGTGGAAATAAACAGATAAACCAATAATTGTAATTTGTGTTAAAAGTTCCCTAATATTGCTCCATAGAAGGTCCAGATGTGGCAAAGAGGAGAGAGTCATCAGTTATAATGAGGGCAGACCAGGGTGGAGATCAGGAGGGAAAGAAATTGAATCTTTAAAGGTGAAAAGCTGTCCTCTAGACAGGTAGTACGAATTTCAAAGACAAGAGTATATTTACCTATGATTTCAAAAATTACAATAATGACTGCTACCTATTAAGGCTAGATAGAAAGAAATAGTAGTCTCATTTTGTAGTAGGTCAGATATCCACATGCTGCTATTAGGCCAATGATTATATAATAGCTTAGAATCTACTAATAATAAGATGATTTAGTGGCAAGGAGAATTATAAATAAGATTTTCTATTGACCAAAGACTATAACCCTAATAGAAGTAAAATGAATTGTTCAGGATTGGATTGGTAATTAAAGGATGTGAATTTGTAGAGTTATTGATGGCCCAGAGAACATCCTGCCATAGAACAGGGACCACAGATTACTGACCCTGGCATATTAGAGTCTTCAGCACGTATATGAGTCTACTGCTCCCAAATGAAAGAGGCATCTCTGTGGCCCAGCTCCTACACATAGAGCAACAAACCAATGCACTGATGATTTAGTAGTGGGTAAGGGGTTACACTGTGTTTCGAAAGTGTTATAGTAAATGTTCTGCAGTGTAATGAATTGCCTAATATCCCATGTAAATTAGAATAGGAGAAATATTTTCTTCATGTGATGTGTCCACAATTAAATTCCCGAGGGATCTGAAAGACCCAATTAGGAAAATTGAGTTTCCACAATTTACCTTGGATTTGTTTCCTCTTTTGCTTCTTAGAGTGATCATTACCTTTTAGCTCATAGTGAATTTGAGCCCATTCATGCCAACTGATGATTCTCAAATCCAGCTTCTAGGGCTACTACTCCTTTATAGGTCTTGTCACTATTTCTTTTAAGTCATACTTAAAATAGGAGGGTCTTCAAATATAGATTGGAATTGAGTTTAATCTACTGAAGCAAGATGGTCAGAAGAAATGCTTTAAGGAGTTTTTGAAGCATGTTCCACATGTGGCATGGATGGATGGAGGGTTACTGAAAAACAAATACTGTGGATTGCAAGTAAAAGCCACAGTACAAAAATCTTGCTAGCTACACACTAGACAGGCTTTGTGTTTACTCAGCATTGAGAAAACACGTTTGAATCTTTTTCAGGTAAAACGATTTCAGGTAAAGCTAAACATACCTTCTAACATAAACGTTTATACGTTTAGGAGATCTTTTATGTCTTAATATTGTAAACATCAGTTATTTCTAAGATTACAAGGAGAAATTTTTCTTATATAAACCATAAAATCACAGCACAAAATGATCTGGTATGTGGTTAAAATTAAAAGGTAAATTAATTTGTCAATAAATAAAAAGATTTATATGAGCTTCTACTTATCAAAACTTCAAAACTAAGGAACATGCCTCCTCACTAAATGCACTTATCAGCTTAAAATCCACTTTATGGTCAACATGGAAATATTGCAAAACAAAAAGGAGGGAGAGGAAAAGGAACAAATGACTCAGAAATTTCTTCAGTGAATATTTTAACTGAAAATTAACCTGTTCTTTCCTTGACTCCTGTGTAATAGGACTGTATGTTGGAAATAAAGTACAGTCTTTAAAAATCTGATTTAATAAACTGTAATTTATATACTTTGATGTAAAAATTTTAAACTATTTTAAGATAATTTTCTAGGAAATCTCCTAAGCAATTGGATAAGATTCAGGTTATGACTTGGGTCTGACAAGTTTGCTTTAGTGAAATTACTGCATATTCTTTAAAATCTATTTTAATTTTAACACTTTGTTTATAATTCTTTAGATTTTCTCTTAAGAAAAGATTACACAGAAAAAAAAAAGAAAAGATTACACGAGTGCACAACATAACTGGAGGTTATATAAAGAAGCATTTAGTAGCATTTGCTTAATTTGTTTTCAAACAAAAACCACTGTTTGGATACTTTAGGTAATACCTTGATAACCAAATGCATATACACATACACATGCACACACACTATCAGAAAACACCCTGTTCGATAATAAATAGGTTAAGCATGGCTCACAAATCTTTGATTGCCTTTTCCGTTTGTCCAAATGACTCCTCTGAAAGACAATATCACCATGGCCTACATTTCTTTATTGACCAAGAATGTTTGGCTAGAACCTGGTCCTTAGACCTAAAATAATATACCTTAAACTTTTTAATGGTTAATTACATATTCCCATATTGTTGCTGGTTTCTAACTTGTACTAGTTACTGCAGTATTTAATTTTCGGAACAATTGGTAACCACATGCTTTATATGATGGGATCTAAACATTTGAAACAATGTTACCTTAATATATTTTGTGAATATGAATTTTGTGCCCTTAAACATAATATTTGTTTTCCGACATAGGGGAATCTGAAGATCAGAGATTTCTTTGGGCAGCTGTCAACACTCTAGATTTTTTTTTCATGTGTTTGCTATGTTTCCAGCATTAGCTCTTAATAATAATACTAATGTGAAGAGTTTTGAAAGGTATACTGTAATCATATTTTTATTTTTATGTTCACATAATTCCAAGTCAAATCTCATATTAACTTATTTTCTGATGTATAATGTATGCTCATAAAGATTTTATCTTGACAGATAAAATTTATAAATATTTCTAGAATTGGGCAAACATAAAGTTGTGGGTTTTAACCCAGGCACCCCACAGGTCTTCTTTTGCTTCCTTCCAGATCTTTTAGTTCTCCTGATTACATCAGAGAGGAAGTCCATATTAGGGGCTGGTTTGTCTTTAGCACCCTTCTTTAATCTGCGAACCTCTCCTTTAACAAAAAGCTGTGTTCCCAGGGCCATTTATATAACTATAGCAGCCACGAGAATACAGCTGGTAGGGCTAAAGCAACCCAGAGGATCATCAATTAACTGAGCACATGTCATGTTGATAATAAATACTGAAAACTGGGAATCCTGAGTCCACAAACCCAGAGGATGTCCTGTATTTCACTCAGATGTGGTAGCACTGTCGCTTTCATCTGAATTTCCTGATGGGTTAGGCAAACATGATCTTAGCCTCTGTGATTTTGTATGACGCTCACAACAGGCAAATATTCTCATTTCCTAGTTACATCCCCGTGGTTCATGCATATTCTTTAGAGAATATCAGACTTTCCTGATGTGACAACTTAACTAGATGTGTGTGTTTCTCTACTTTATGGCAGAGAGTGTTGGAAAGGTAATAAAAGCAGCACCTGATGAAGATAGCTTTCCTTCTCCCCTCAAATCCTTGTCCTTAATATTCTCCCAAACAACAAATGGAATTTTCCTGAAACCCCAGGATTTCTTGGATAGTGGAAAAGGGTAGACTACCTCTCACTTTGTGGGGAAACCTCAGCAGCTTTAGAATATATGAGACTATACTTGTTGCCAAGGGAATTATTTTGTTAAATATTTGCTAAACGCTTAGTAGAGCTAGTTGGTGCTGGGAGCTGATAATAGCAAAATAAGTAAAAATTGCATCCTGCCACCAAGTAACTCAGTCTAGTGAGCGTAAGAGAAACTAATGTATCTCCAGCATCTGGAAAAATGGCTGTGTCATTATCACCTCTTATCATATATTTGAATAAATCAGTATACAGTTTGGCAAAATTAAGGTACAAATGCATATGGGACAAAGGCACAGAGATGTGAAAAAGCAACCCAGTTTCACTGATGAAGTAACTGAGGCATAGAGATGTTGAGTAACTTACACACAAAATATAGGTACTCAGTGTCAGAATTAGTGTATAAAGCCTGTTCCTTTTACAACTATATTACAGTATCATGGTCTGGACAAGGGGTGATCAAGGACAGTGTGCACTTCCTAATTGAGCCTGTTGATCCAATTTAGTGCCCCTGGGCCTGCTAGCTTGTGATGGTGGCTCCTGAGAATTATTTACTGAGTAGACTTGACTAAGGCCTGTGCCTCCATGTCTTTTAATTGCACCTGGGCGTGGTGTTTGCACAATGACCACTGTGCATTGGCGAGACAGAACTCTCCCCACCCTTTCCACATCCTGAACGTGCACAGATCTGGATAAGTTTCTGAGAGGGGAGGAGGACAAGAAAGAAGGAAAGAAAGAATTCCAAGAAACCTCTTTGGCTAAGTGATTATCTGCTTCCTACTGAGGCTTTCTTGTTGACATTCAAGTTTCTGGAAACAGTGAGTAATTATGTGGTTGGAGGGTTGTTCATTAGCTTCCATCATCATGAAATTCACCTGTGGCCTAGTGAAATGTATGTCTGAAACATTCATTAAATGGATATAAACAGAAACAGCCAAAATCCAATGGTTTTAATACACTTTTATTTTGGAATTATTTTAGAGTTACAGAAAATTTGCAAATATAGTATGGAATTACAGTATATGTCCTTCATCCAGCTTCCTTTAATGTTAACATTTTATATAACCATGGTACATTAATCAAAACTAAGAAACTTACTTGTGGTTAGGACTTTAAACACTTTACTGAGAGCCATGAAAGGTTAATGAATAAATGAAGATTAAATTCCATATCCTCAATATTATATTGATGCCCATTCTCTCAGGATTAATATATAAATTTAATACAATCACTATGAAATGCAAGTAGAATTTTCTTTAGAACTTGACAAAATGATTTTATTTTACAAAAGTACAGTGACAAAAAAATTATCCTACTAGATATTAAAATATGTTACTTACTTAAAATGATGTGGTATTGATGTAACAGACAATATAAATGGGTCAAGAGACAAACCTCAGAAATAGATCTAGATAAACACAAAAATATGATAAATGTTATAGTTCAAATCAGGAGAAAAGGATGAGTTACTGCATAAATATTTTGGATAAGAATGACCAGAGAGTTATTTTGATTTTGAGAAACATAAATCAAAACAAATTCCTAAGAGATTGAACTTGTTAAACAGAATAATAACACTAAAATTATATATAAATAATATATATGTATATAATTTTATAGTGAGAAAAGATGTTAAAAAGTTACAACAAAGGCAGAAATAACAAACAAACATCAATTTGATTGTGTACATTTTAAATATATTTCCATGTGGAAAAAGAATGAAAAACTTTATTTCTTAAGGTTGTAGAAGATGACACTCCAAAATATGCCACTTTGACATAAGGATTATTTTGAGCTAAGGGCACTTAAACAAACAAACAAACAAACAAAAAACAGCAAATGCAAGCAGGGCATTTTAATCTCCCCTTTCCTTCTAAAACAGGAGATAAAAATTCCCATGTGAAAGATGCCCTTCCTGTACCAGGAGAAAAGGATCATTCTTCAACGGGAAGTCAAAGCCGAGAGAATTCTGTACAGACCTTGTGAAAATAATTCTTACCTTTCTTTAGCCTCCCCATACATTTTAGTTCCTTTTCTATAATTGCCTCTATTTGTTCAACCTACTAAAAAAGTATGTAGATTTTGCCACTTCTTTGGGCCTCATTTTCTGTGTCATGTAAAACTTATATAAATTTGTATGCTTTGCTCCTATTAATTTGTCTAATGTTTACTTCTCAGGCCCAGCCGAAAAACTCTAAGAGAGAAGAGGTAAAAATTTTTTCTCCCTTACATTCAAAACATATTAAATTTTCATATGGAAAAATTATAAATTTAAAAATAGATTAAAAAATCGAAACACAGAGAAGATAATTACTCTTAAATTATTTTAAAAAAACACTTAATATAAGACCAAAAGAAGAAAATTTCACTTAGAATAAAAATATGAACATGAATAAGAACTGTGCAGGAAAATACATGAAAATAGTCAATAAACACATTAAAAAATGTACTGACTTGGAAAGACGTGCAATTTTCAAGAAGATACCATTTATCATTTAGTAAACTGAGAAAGATTTAACTTAAAAATGACTACAGCCAGGGTTGTCTTGAAACAAGGAGATTGTGGAAAGTCAATTCATAGACACCATAAAACCATTCTATGAATCACTTTGGCAATATATATCTAACCCTTAAAGACTGCTATTCCATTTTTAGTAATCTATCCCCAGGAAACTGTGAAATATTAGGATAAATTTTAAGCACAAATACAGTTATTGTTGCATCACTTAACAAATAAAACTAGAAGTAATAGAAAGGTCTTTCTATAAAGAGTGATTGAGAAAATTGTGTTTCATGTATATTCTGAAATACTAGAGATTAGTAAGATTATTTTGAAGAAATGTATTTATTGATTTTGGAAATGTTTACAATATATTAAGTAAGAGAGCATACTGTAAAACATAATTACATAAAATATATACATACATAAAAATGTCTGGAAATATATAGATCAACATGAACTTTTAGTAATAATGACTTATTTCCTTGCTATTTTTAATTTATATTATTCTTTGTCTATATATTTATTATGCATTTTATAGTTTAAAAATAAAATAAATCACAGAAATTGTCTCCATGCTAATCAGGTAAATTTGATAGACAAATAAATACCACACAACTTTTCTTTGTACTAAAAGTTGCCACCAGTAGCAATCATTTTCCTAAGCAATGGTATGAAAGGCCTCTAAAAATTTATAGTAAATGAGAATGTGTTCCATCATTAATATCATTTGAGTTAAGTCAGATGAGGCCCTAAGGTCACATGGAGTCTTTAATGGAGCATATGTTTGATTCAATAGAAATGTTATAGCCAGAACATTTGCATCAATGAACTACACATGAATTAAAGATTAAGTGAATCAAAAGCCTTAATGTACTGATGTGGAGTCACAGAATTTGTATAATTGTTAAATGTTTCATTAATTTACCAAATGGTTCCTACTTCATGTCTTTTTCGATTTGCAAATTAGAGATAGTATAAAATACATTCAGTCTGTGCACCATATGAAACATTAAGCTAATACTTAGAAAATACTTAGAGATCTTTTGAAGTATGTAAAATGTATATCAAAGGAAAGCATATTATGTCTTTTAAGAGAAAGTCTTATGACTATAGATAATTTTTGAAAAATATTGAGCTTCAAATATTCCCATTCTACTAACATTAATAATAGTACAAAAGTATAGCAATGTATAATTTAAAATGGTTTGCCATGTGATTTCATTGAAATTCACATCAACTCTGTAAAATAGATAAGTAAATGCCATATACCAATTTGTGGAAAGGGAGGCTAAAGTGTGAGGTATAATTCTCTGCTGGTCAGAACAGAGTGGTCAGTTATTGGTATCTGTCTCTAAACAGTCTTAACAAATTTTTCGAAGGAGATAGCCAGGCTTGTGACAAAGTCCTAAAATTATTTCATATGAACATCAGTTGAGAGAACTGAGCTTGGAGAAGAGACCATGTTGGATACAGATGAAAGCCGGGTTCAAATGTCACCATGCTGGCTTGGATAACAGGGAATCTCAGGTTTATTTTCGTTTTGCTTTGAATCAAAAGAAACAGGCTTACAGCTTGGTTCTGCCACTCAGTAACTATGAAACCTGAGGAGTCTTGCGTTCCTCATCCTTAAAATGAAGGTTTTGATACCTCCATGTTAATGGATTTGAATGTGGATTTGACTCTGAGCCTGAGAAAGGAATTCAAAAGTTCCCCCAGTTAAATCAGAGAATGCTTTGAAACAGTAGCAGCCAATTTACCAAAATCAAATTCACCAACAATATTGTGAGGAAAATATTTTTAAAAATTACTGAAGTCCCTGGGAGAGTGCATGCATATAGTAGACACTCAGAAATATCAACATCATTTTGTTTCACCTGATGTCCTATGAAGGTACCACGTCTTTGATTGTTGAGAGTGATTTTGATAAATGGGCTATTGTTTCAAAGACTGTCCCTCAGCTTGAGAGTCAAACACATGGCTGATCATCTTCCGAGTATCTTGGTTTGAGAAAGAATATTAAGAGCCCTGAGTAATTTAGGCATCCACTTTCATCCCCAACTACTCAATGCTGTTTCTCTCTCTCCCTTTTTTTTTTTTTTTTTTGATTGGGTAATTCATGTTACCTTTCAGATGTAGCATTCTCAATGGTTAAGGCTGAGATATAATCTGGAAATGGGGCTGCAATTTTTGGCAGTTCTAAGAACCTGTGAGGATTCTCCAGTGGTCCTGTATATGACTTTATAGAGTTTACCGGCAACTCCAATTTCATACAATTTAACTCTAGACATCACTAGGACTCCAACTTCACAAGATTAAATTCAAGATCTTTCAAATCACCAGATGACCACTAATCTAATGGTTATACTCAGAGTTTCTAGAATGAACTAATCTGGGTTCTAAATTTCCTGTAACATTTATTGGTTATGTGAACCTCTCAGTACCCCAGTATCTCAGCTGTAAGGTAAGAATTTTTAATAGTACCTGCCTTGAAGTCCTGTTATGGGAATAGTATGAATAAATATATATAAATGGTTAGAATGATCCCATAATATAAATGTTGAATAAATATTAGCTATTTATATTTGCCAAACTGGCTACAATGATATATTGTGGGCACAATGTCTATTGAAATGCTTAAGACATACAGTTTCAGAATCTCTTCCAGGCTTTTCTTGGTTGAGGTTTGATATCCACTCAGTTAGATTCAGGGTAGCATTGAACAACTATTGGCAAGCTGTCTGACTGGTAGAAATCCAGTCTGAGATTAGCTTTCCAAGACTCAATTTGTTCAGGTTAAGCTAACGTAGTATTGATCTCAGATCCTTACCTTTATGTATTTTGAGGAAAAAAGGAAAAGAACAAGATGAAGGAGAGGCAGTAGATTTTAATAGTTAAACCATTATACATGAACAGTATTATTAGGGGAGAAAAGAGGAGATACTGGGAGAAATAAAAAGGACAGATACCTGATTTACTATCTAAGATGAAGTTTTCAAATTGTAATGGGTTTTAGCCGAAAAGAATAGAGTCCAGGAAGTCAATAGACTAGGTTCCTTGGGTAAAGATGTGGGAGTAAAAGAAAATATTAAAAAGATCTTAGAGCTGCTAGTGGTTATATAAGCAGAGCTGCGTACATGACATAGTCTCAATTCTAGTATTATGTTTGTCATAATATCAGAGAAATATGATAAATAATTATAACAGATGCATGAAGAGAGATAAAGCAGGTCAAAATCCTTTGAAGTATTTATGCTTTAAAAGTACATGTAGGCATTCTTTAATTAATTATCAATTAGTTGTTTGGAATGCAAAGTATTTTCTCCTAGAAAGACTGCTTTGAATTATAGTAACGTCCCAAAACAACCACCAAATATCTATAACGCAAAATACAACCGTAGAGTACTACTGAAAGCATCACTTTATATCTGTATGTAGAAGGCTTCCTATAATATACAATGTCAATTCCTGATTAAAAAAAAAATTTAAAACCCACACATTTATTAAGTCATGAATAGAAGATTATTCTTTAAAATAATAAAGGTTATCTATTTGAATTCAACAGTGCAATAAACATTAAGATGAGATTTGGCATGCTCACTTAAAATCAAGACTAGTTAAGGATGCTTAGTATCAGTATTCTAGAATATCTAGTTATTGCAATCAGAATAAAAATGGATAAATATAAGCATTGAGAAAGAAAAGATTAATAAATTTTATTTGCATATAATGGACATCAGGAAAATCTTACAAAATAAATAGAAAATTATTTGGAAATAATAATCTCTGAAAAGTAGATAGATTAAAAATATAGGTTAGCTTCAAGATGGTGGAAGAGTAAGACGTGGAGATCACCTTCCTCCCCACAAATACATCAGAAATACATCTACATGTGGAACAACTCTTACAGAACACCTACTGAACTCTGGCAGAAGACCTCAGACCTCCCAAAAGGCAAGAAACTTCCCACGTACCTTGGTAGGGCAAAAGAAAAAAGAATAAACAGAGACAAAAGAATAGGGACGGGACCTGCACCAGTGGGAGGGAGCCGTGAAGGAGGAAACGTTTCCACACACTAAGAAGCCCCTTCGCGGGCGGAGACTGAGGGTGGTGGATGGGGGAGCTTCGGAGCCACAGAATAGAGCGCAGCAACAGGGGTGTGGAGGGCAAAGCGGGGAGATTCCCGCACAGAGGATCGGTGCCGACCAGCAGTCACCAGGCCGAGAGGCTTGTCTGCTCACCCGCCGGGGTGGGCGGGGGCTGCGAGCTGAGGCTCGGGCTTCAGTCGGATCCCAGGGATAGGACTGGGGGTGGCGGCGTGAACACAGCCTGAAGGGGCTAGTGCACCACAGCTAGCCTGGAGGGAGTACGGGAAAAAGTCTGGAACTGCCGAAGAGGCAAGAGACTTTCTCTTGCCTCTTTGTTTCCTGGTGCGCGAGGAGAGGGGATTAAGAGCACTGCTTAGACGAGCTCCAGAGACGGGCGTGAGCCGCGGCTATCAGCGCAGACCCCAGCGAGGGGCATGAGACGCTAAGGCTGCTGCTGCCGCCACCAAGAAGCCTGTGTGCACCCTGGAAGAACACAGGGCGCCTCAGGTTGGTTCAACGTCATGTTGGCCTCTGCCGCCGCAGGCTCGCCCCTCATTAGTACCCCTCCCTCCCCCCGGCCTGAGTGAGCCAGAGCCCCCGAATCAGCTGCTCCTTTAACCCCGTCCTGTCTGAGTGAAGAACAGATGCTCTCAGGTGACCTACACTCAGAGGTGGGGCCAAATCCAAAGCTGAACCCCAGGAGCTGTGTGAACAAGGAAGACAAAAGGAAATCTCTCATAGCAGCCTCAGAAGAAGGGAATTAAATCTCCACAATCAACGTGATGTACCTGCATCTGTGGAATAAGTGAAGAGACAATGAATCATCCCAAATTGAGGAGGTGGAATTTGGGAGCAACAATATATATATATATATATATATATATTTTTTTTTCCCTTTTCCTCTTTTTGTGAGTGTGTATGTGTATGTTTCTGTGTGTGATTTTGTCTTTATAGTTTTGCTTTTATAATTTTTCCTGGGGTTCTGTCTGTCCGTTTTTTTTTGTTTGTTTGTTTTTTGTATAGTTTTCAGTGTTTGTTATCATTGGTGGATTTGCTTTTTGGTTTGGTTGTTCTCTTCTTTCTTTCTTTCTTTTCAATTACTTTTAATTTAATAATTATTTTTTACATTAATCACTTTTATTTTATATTTTTCTTTCTCTCTTTCTTTTTTTCTCCCTTTTATTCTGAGCCATGTGGATGACAGGCTGTTGGAGCTCCAGCCAGGCATCAGGGCTGTGCCTCTGAGGTGGGAGAGCCAAGTTCTGGACACTGGTCCACCAGTGACACCCCAGCTCCACGTAATATCAAATGGTGAAAATCTCCCAGAGATCTCCATCTCAACGCCAAGATCCAGCTCCACTCCATGACCAGGAAGCTACATTGCTGGACACCCTATGCCAAACAACTAGCAAGACAGGAACACAACCCCACCCATTAGCAGAGAGGCTGCCTAAAATCATAATAAGGTCACAGACACCCCAAAACACACCACCAGACATGGAACTGCCCACCAGAAAGACCAGATCCACTACTTAAGACCAGATCTCATGCACTAGAACACAGGCACTAGTCCCCTCAACCAGGAAGCCTACACAACCCACTGAACTAACCTTAGTCACTGGGGGCAGACACCAAAAACAATGAGAACTACGAACCTGCTGCCTGCGCAAAGGAGACCCCAAACACAGTAAGTGAAGCAAAATGAGAAGACAGAGAAACACACAGCAGACAAAGGAGCAAGGCAAAAGCCCACCAGACCTAACAAATAATGAGGAAATAGGCAGTCTACCTAAAAAGAATTCAGAATAATGATAGTAAAGATGATCCAAAATCTTGGAAATAGAATAGAGAAAATACAAGAAACATTTAACAAGGACATAGAAAAACTAAAAAGCAAAACAAACAGTGATGAAGAAAACAATAAATGAAATTAAAATTTCTCTAGAAGGGATCAATAGTAGAATAACTGAGGCACAAGAACAGATAAGTGACCTGGAAGCTGAAATAGTGGAAATAACTACAGCAGAGCAGAATAAAGAGAAAAGAATGAAAAGAATTGAGGACAGTCTCAGAGACCTCTGGGACAACATTAAACGCACCAACATTTGAATTATTGGGGCCCAGAAGAAGAAGAGAAAAGGAAAGAGAATGGGAAAATATTTGAAGAGATTATAGTTGAAAACTTCCCTAATATGGGAAAGGAAATAGTTAGTCAAGTCCAGGAAGCACAAAGAGTCCCATACAGGATAAATCCAAGGAGAAACATGCAAACACGCATATTAATCAAAATATCAAAAATTAAATACAAAGAAGAAATATTAAAGGCAGCAAGGGAAAAGCAACAAAAAACAGAGAAGGGAATCCCCATAAGGTTAACAGGTGATTTTTCAGCAGAAACTCTGCAAGCCAGAAGGGAGTGGCAGGACATATTTAAAGTGATGAAGGAGAAAAACCTGCAACCAAGATTAATCTACCCAGCAAGGAACTCATTCAGATTTGACGGAGAAATTAAAACCTTTAAAGAAAAGCAAAAGCTAAGAGAATTAAGCACCACCAAACCAGCATTACAACAAATGCTAAAGGAACTTCTCCAGTCAGGAAACACAAGAGAAGGAAAAGACCTACAATAACAAACCCAAAACAATTAAGAAAATGGTAATAGGAACATACATATTGATAATTACCTTAAATGTAAATGGATTAAATGCTCCAACCAAAAGACATAGACTGGCTGAATAGATGCAAAAACAAGACCCCTATATATGCTGTCTACAAGACACAGACTTCAGACGTAGGGACACATACAGACTGAAAATGAGGGGATGGAAAAAGATATCCTATGCAAATGGAAAACAAAAGAAAGCTGGAGTACCAATTCTCATATCAGACAAAATAGACTGTAAAATAAATACTATTGATCAAGGGATCAATCCAAGAAGAAGATAGAAAAATTGTTAACATTTATGCACCCAACATAGGAGCACCTCAATACATAAGGCAAATACTAACAGCCATAAAAGGGGAAATCGACAGTAACACAATCATAGTAGGGAACTTTAACACCCCACTTTCACCAATGGACATATCATCGAAAATGAAAATAAATAAGGAAACACAAGCTTTAAATGAAACATTAAACAAGATGGACTTAATTGATATTTATAGGACATTCCATCCAAAAACAACAGAATACACATCCTTCTCAAGTGCTCATGGAACATTCTCCAGGAAAGATCATATCTTGGGTCACAAATCAAGTCTTGGTAAATTTAAGAAAATTGAAATCATATCAAGTATCTTTTCCGACTACAATGCTATGAGACTAGATATCAATTACAGGAAAAAATCTGTAAAAAATACAAACACATAGAGGCTAAACAATACACTACTTAATAATCAAGATATCACTGAAGAAATCAAAGAGTAAATTAAAAAATACCTAGAAACAAATGACAATGAAAACACGATGACCCAAAACCTATGGGATGCAGCAAAAGCAGTTCAAAGAGAGAAGTTTATAGCAATAAAATCCTACCTAAAGAAACAAGAAACATCTCAAATAAACAGGCTAACCTTACACCTAAAGTAATTAGAGAAAGAAACACACACACACACACACACAAAAAAAAACAAAATTAACAGAAGGAAAGAAATCATAAAGATCAGATCAGAAATAAGTGAAAAAGAAATGAAGGAAACAATAGCAAAGATCAATAACACTAAAAGCTGGTTCTTTGAGAAGATAAACAAAATTGATAAACCATCAGCCAGACTCATGAAGAAAGAAAGGAAGAAGGCTCAAATCAATAGAATTAGAAATGAAAAAGCAGGAGTAACAACTGACACTGCCGAAATACAAAGGATCATGAGAGATTACTACAAGCAACTCTATGCCAATAAAATGGATAACGTGGAAGAAATGGACAAGTTCTTAGAAATGCACAGTCTTCCTAGACTGAACAAGGAAGAAATAGAAAATATGAACAGACCAATCACAAGCACTGAAATTGAAACTGTGATTAAAAATCTTCCAACAAACAAAAGCCCAGGACTAGATAGCTTCACAGGCGAATTCTATCAAACATTTAGAGAAGAGCTAACACCTATCCTTCTCAAACTCTTCCAAAATATAGCAGAGGGAGGAACACTCCCAAACTCATGCTACGAGGCCACCATCTCCCTGATACCAAACCAGACAAGGATGTCACAAGAAAGTAAACTACAGGCCAATATCACTGATGAACATAGGTGCAAAAATCCTCAACAAAACACTAGCAAACAGAATCCAACAGCACATTAAAAGGATCATACACCATGATCAAGTGGAGATAATCCCAGGAATGCAAGGATTTTTCAATATATGCAAATCAATCAATGTGGTACACCATATTAACAAATTGAAGGAGAAAAACCATATGATAATCTCAATAAATGCAGGGAATGCTTTGGACAAAATTCAACACCTATTTATGATAAAAACCCTCCAGAAAGTAGGCATAGAGTGAACTTCCCTCAACATAATAAAGGCCATATGACAAACCCACAGCCAACATAGTCCTCAATGGTGAAAAACTGAAAGCATTTCCACTAAGATCAGGAACAAGACAAGGTTGCCCACTCTCACCATTTTTACTCAACATTGTTTTGAAGTTTTAGCCACAGCAATCAGAGAAGAAAAAGAAATAAAAGGAATCCAAATTGGAAAAAAAGAAGTAAAAATGCCACTGTTTGCAGATGACATGATACTATACATAGAGGATCCTAAAGATGCTACCAGAAAACTACTAGAGCTCATCAATGAATTTGGTAAAGTAGCAGGATACAAAATTAATGCACAGAAATCTCTTGCATACAGTAAAAATGAAAAATCTGAAAGTGAAGTTAAGAAAACACTCCCATTTACCATTGCAACCAAAATAATAATATATCTAGGAATAAACCTACCTAAGGAGACAAAAGAACTTTATGAAGAAAATTATAAGACACTGATGAAAGAAGTTAAAGATGATGCAAAGAGATGGAGAGATATATGTTCTTGGATTGGAAGAATCAACACTGTGAAAATGTCTATACTACCCAATGCAATCTACAGATTCAATGCAATCCCTATCAAACTACCACTGGCATTTTTCACAGAACTAGAACAAAAAATTTCACAATTTGTATGGAAACACAAAAGAACCCGATTAGCCAAAGCTATCTTGAGAAAGAAAAACGGAGCTGGAGGAATCAGGCTCCCTGACTTCAGACTATACTACAAAGCTATGGAATCAAGACAGTACGGTACTGGCACAAAAACAGAAATATAGATCATGGAACAGGATAGAAAGCGCAGTGATAAACCCACGCACATATGGTCACCTTCTCTTTGATAAAGGAGGGAAGGATATGCAGTGGAGAAAAGACAGCATCCTCAATAAGTGGTGCTAGGAAAACTGGACAGCTACATATAAAAGAATGAAATTAGAACAATCCCTAACACCATACACAAAAATAAACTCAAAATGGATTAAAGAACTAAATGTAAGGCCCGACACTATAAAACTCTTAGAGGAAAACATAGGCAGAACACTCCATGACATATATCACAGCAAGATCCTTTTTGACTCACCTCCCAGAGAAATGGAAATAAAAACAAAAATAAACAAATGGGACCTAATGAAACTTCAAAGCTTTTGTACAGCAAGGGACACCATAAATAAGATGTAAAGACAACCCTCAGAATGGGAGAAAATATTTGCAAATGAAGCAACTGACAAAGGATTAATCTACAAAATTTACAAGCAGCTCACGTAACTCAATATCAAAAAAACAAACAACCCAATCCCAAAATAGGCAGAAGATCTAAATAGACATTTCTCCAAAGAAGATATACAGATTGCCAACAAACACATGAAAGAATGCTCAACGTCGTTAATCATTAGAGAAATGCAAATCAAAACTACAATGAGATATCATCTCTCACCAATCACAATGGCCATCATCAAAAAATCTACAAACAGTAAATGCTGGAGAGGGTATGGAGAAAAGGGAACCCTCTTGCACTGTTGGTGGGAATGTAAATTGATACAGCCGCTATGGAGAACAGTATGGAGGTTCCTTAAAAAACTAAAAATAGAACTACCATACGACCCAGCAGTCCCACTACTGGACATATACCCTGAGGAAACCATAATTCAAAAAGAGTCATGTACCAAAATATTCATTGCAGCTCTATCTACAATAGCCAGGACATGGAAGCAACCGAAATGTCCGTCAAGAGATGAATGGATAAAGAAGGAAACAAATACTGTATGCTAACACAAATATATAGAATCTAAAAAAAAAAATGGTCATGAAGAACCTAGGGGCAAGATGGGAAAAAAGACAGAGACCTACTAGAGAATGGACCTGAGGCTATGGGGAGGGGGAAAGGTAAGCTGGGACAAAGTGAGAGAGTGGCATGGACATATACACACTACCAAACGTAAAATAGATAGCTAGTGGGAAGCAGCTGCATAGTACAGGGAGATCAGCTAGGTTCTTTGTGACCGCCTAGAGGGGTGGGATAGGGAGGGTGCGAGGGAGGGAGATGCAAGAGGGAAGAGATATGGGGACATATGTATATGTATAACTGATTCACTGTGTTATAAAGCAGAAAGTAACACAGCACTGTAAAGCAATTATACTCCAATAAAGATGTTTAAATATATATATATATAAATCTACCTTCCCACACAATAGAAATAATTGTTTAGAAAATTTAATAGGTATATATTACACTCACAATATCAATACAAATATAAAATTGCTGATACTAAGAACATTTTGAGAATCTACATAACGAAAACACTCACATTTTGAGTGATGTAAGACTAACCTATATAAAATTTCTATCACAGCAAGTGAAATTCCTGGGAATCCAGTGGTTAGGACTCCTAGCTTCCACTGCAGAGGGCATTGGTTTGATCCCTGGTCTGGAAGCTAAGATCCTGCATGCCTTGCAGTGCAGCCAAAAAAACAAAATAAATAAATAAATTAAAGAAAAATTTTAAGAAAAAATAAAAAATTCTATTGTAAGAATATAAATTCTCTCAGTTAATCTATGTACTTTTATGCAATTCCAGTCACAACTCTAAATTTTCTAAGATTAAGATGAGAATTAATTCCAAATAACATTTGGAATAAATAACAGTAAAGAATAGGCAATACATTTTTACGGATAAAGGATGAAGGAAGGCATTCTATCAGATTGTAATTCAATGGAGAAACTCTTTTAAAATGATGCTGGAACAAGAAAACATTTTTTTTCTATACAAAAACAATGAACCTGGACTTACACCTCACACTGTATACAGAATTTAAACTCAAACTTGATCATAATGTAAATGTAAATTTTAAATGTGAAATGTAAACATATAATTTTTTAGAGAAAAAAGCCATGGCAGAAAATCTTTACGACCTTGAGTCAGGCAAAGTGTTCTTAGGTATGGCATAAAAAACACAATCTATAAATGAAAAGATTGATAAAGTACATTTCATTAAAAACTTTTGCTCTGCAACGGACAAGTCACAGACTGAGAGAGCATATCTTCCAACCACAAATTAGACAGAGAACTCATATCTTGACAATTTTTAAAAATTAAAAGCAACAATAATGAAACAATCATTTTTTTTAAAAAAAGATATAATATTTGAACAGACTCCTAACCAAAAAAGATATATGATGGCAAATGAGTACAGGAAAAGAAGCTCAACGCCATTAGTAACTAGGGAAATGCAAATTAAAGAAAGGGCAGCATGAAGATATTTTGGGTGATGTCGAGATTTTCTGTATCCTGTCTTTGGTTGTGATTATCAGAATGTATCCATATCTAAATCTCATAGACAGTATACCAAAAAAAGGTTAATTTTATTTTATTTAATTATAATTTATTTTATTTTAATTATAATAAAGAAATGAATGGATGAATAAAAATAAAATTTATATCGAAAATACTGTGGCAAAGAAATTAAAAAAAAATTATTTGCTGGCCCCCAGAAAGTTACTAAAATATTCATGGGAATTTAATATGTAATAAAGATAAGTTTTCAAATAAGTGGGAAAAGGTGGATGGTTGAATGAAAGATATTGAGACAACTGGATATCAATGTGAGGAAAAATAGTCCATACCGAACAAAAAATAAATTCTATTTCAATAAAGCTTTTAGATTAAAAATTAAATAAATTCTAGGAGAATCTCTCACAATATTAGGGAAGGGAAGTATATTCTAAGCATGACACCAAAGGCAGAACTTATAAATTAAAACTAATAGATTTGAATACATAATTTTAAAAATTATATAAATAATGTACATAGACAAATTATGATCTGGGAAAAATATATCACCATGTAGAAAGCATAAGTTATTATTGCCAACTTAGAATTTGTTACTTTTTTTGTGAATAGCATCCTGATTTTCTTAAAAAAAAAAAAATCCTACCCCATTGTCAGTCTTAGTTTTTTAGGGAATGCAGACATCATCACTCCTTCCCTCCAACTCCAAGAATGGGCAGATCTAGCCAATTGGGAGTGATTTCCAAAAATGATGCTGGAGCTATCAGGAAAAGAAAAAAAATGTGTTCTTTCTCCTAGAATAATTAAGCTGGTTGAAATGCAAACTTAAGGCTGTTGTCACCATGAAATCTCAATGGACTGCATGGGGAGAGTGTGCATCAGGGTGCCAACTAGAGGCAGGAGATGGATAAACGGTATCCCTATCACATCACTGGTTGCCAAGATACAGACATATCTGAGAATCGCTCTAAACTTGTCAGTTATATGGACCACTATATTCCATGTTTTGCTTAAGCTATTTTGAGTTATGTTTCATTTTAGTTGCAATTGAGAAGTATTCACTAACATACTCACAAATGAAAGACAAAGTGTTGATATACATTTTTAAAAAGTGTTCACAAATGAATTAGAAGACAACAGGTACCTTAAGAGATAAATGGATAAAAGAGGTAATAATAGGTAATTCAATCAAGTACAAATGGCTAATAGATATAGGAAAATGGTCAATCTAGTAAAAATAATATAAAAGTAAATTATGATTTTATATTCTGTGATTTTTCTTTCTTTCTTTTTTTTTCTTTTCTTTTGTTGCATTGTAGTGTTTTGGGTTTTGGCCTAAATATTTGACAAGAATAGAAAAGAAATGTTGAAATGCAGAGTTGGAGAGGGTTTGGGAAAATAATACCTACATACTCTGTTGGAGGATGTGCAAATTTATATGCCCTTCCTAGAGTGTAGTTTTCAACATGCACCAAAATTTAAAATGCTCATAAAATTTATCCAAGCAATATTTCAAGTGTTTAAGTATGTAAAAAACATATTACAATCACAATTGTCACAGATTGTGTAATAATACAAAATTCTAAATACCCTAAAAAAGCCACTAAACTACAGCACATTGTCAAAATAGAAATATACATACTCCTTTAAAAAATGTAATCCCCATTTCCTAGTATATAGAGAAAATAAAGTAATTTAATAAACATTGGCATTGTACGGTGGCCTTGTAGTTAAATGTGTATTGCGTGGGAAGAGGGGAAGATAGAGACGGATTGATTGATTTATTGGTGGATAGCTTCCCTATTAAATAGAAATTATCAGTTATCTTGACCAATAAGAAACAAAAAAGGTCAGTAAGAATAGGGATTCAGGCAACCGAAACAATGGCAGCAATAAACAAAAAGGCCCTTTGTGTGTGTGGATATTATTTTATTGCGTTTACCAAATATACCAAAGAGGGTAGAGGAAGAATCTTACTATTATGTTAGTGGGGGCAGTTGAGCCAGGGAAAATCTAAGACAAACGTATCTGATTTTCTATGATTGACCACCTTGTGTTTATTTTTTTTCTCTTGATTTAGCCTATTTTTACTCCAAAGCAAATTCATCTACAGGCATTTTAGATGTGGATTGCATTGCACTATCACTGTGTGTGTTTCAGTGAACAGCACATTGAGGTTCCATTTCTAGAGAAAAAGAAACAGAAATAGATCATTTTCAGGAGTTACCTTTGTCCGCTAGATTACTAAAATGATTCTTTGCCCTAGAATCTTTATCCTTCATTCCTTCTCATGTCTCTGGTAGTGATTTCAGGAAAGTGAAGTCTGACCTGTTGGCAGAGAATGCTGGAATCTGTACTTTCCTCATGATGTATTACGTGTTCTAATGGGAGAAAAGAAATGGACATGATGTCTGCTTTATATGTTTCTTTTAAAAGTAACACACCTGGTCTATCAAATGTCATTTGTCCCCCTCTCTCTCTTAAAAGTCAGATGTCCTCTGGTCTGCTTATAACCACCAAGGCCTTTAGTTTGCATCATAAAGTAGATAAAAGTATAGTAAGATATTTAGTTTTTATATAAGAAATATTAAAATTTTGTTGTTGATATTATTATACTATTACAAAAGACACGTGTATACATTTTTTAAAGGATTTGTGTTCTTTGCTCAAAGGGTTTGGGACTATACTGATTGTGGCTGACACAGCCATGTACAGTTGATTCTCATCATTCGCAGTCATTATGTTTTACAAAATCGCCATGAACACTGAATTAGCAAATACTGAAGCCATTGCTCCAATGAGAAATACAGGGTTAGATTCCTGAAAGCCCCTGGTCACATTTTTATCAACCAATCAATACATAACCTTCTTTTCTGATTAAAGACATCTTATTTAATATGTATTTTGATTCATTAACATTGAACTCATAACCAACAGAACTATAACTCATGCCTGAACAAAACTTATCTAATACGTACATTTTCTCATAAGAGACATCACTGCCTTGTACTTAGGAACACTAGACAGCATGTCAACGCTAAACCTGGAGACCATTTCAAAAAGTGAAAGCACCAAGAAAAAGCAAAGAAATGAGAAAAAGCTTGTACTGAATAGACCGAACAAAGAACACTTGTTGTCAATGCGAAAGCTAAAACAAGAAGTCAGAGCATTGCTTTGTTCAGCGTCAGCTGGGAATATGCATCTAGGACAACTCCAGCTTTTTGCTGCTCTGTGAATGTGCACAGATGATCCCCAAAAGGACTACAAGTATTGATTTGGGGGTTACAAAATAAATTTTGATGGGTAGATGGATCTTCAAATACAGAATTCATAATAATGAGGATGGCATGTTTATTTAATTGAAATGTTTTTGAAGGCTCAGCAGGAACAAGAGGTAGCTTCTAATTTTCAACATCCAGAAAAAACTATGTTTGGCATGTCACCAACTAATCAAACCCAGCCCCTGCAGGGATGTGGAAATCTGTGTGCCTAAGAAGACATAGTAGGCACATTTAGAGTAGGTAATGTGTGCACAAGAGTAAACACACACTTAGACTAAATAGCTGAATATATCTGTATTCTAATTGCAAAGACATCATCTGGGCATTTTAAAGCCATTTTCTTTTATTACAGTTCTATTTTCAAAGTACAAATAATGCTTAGCTTTGATTTAAAACAAACAGAGAAACTTGTATTTGATTTTCTCTTTGATTTACAAACTGGGCAATGATGGGCAAGCCTATTACTTGTGTCTGATTGAACGTCTATGAAATTAGAAATAATAGCATATATTGAAAGATCTAGTGATACAATGTATGAGAGAGTTTGTTACAAAACACTACACAAGTAGAAGTTACCATCATAAATAATCAGGTCATGAATTTATTACATTTGAAGAGTATATCAATCATTTATGCCTCTGAATGTATTAAGGCTGTAAGAACAGGTTTCAATGAGGCCTCCAGAGATAGAGCATAAGATCCCTTGATATCCCTAGAGGGAAAAGAAGCCACCACTGGTGATAAAATAAATGAGAATTGAAAGCACAGTCTGGGGTTGCCAATGATAAACTCTTGCTACTTCAAATTTTGATTATTGCTGATTTTGGCTGCCCTACAGCTGCATCCCATTTCACATTCTATAGGCTTACGGTGGAAGAAACAATGCCCTTATTTCACCAAATGCGTTTCATTTTCCTCCCAAGCTCACAGATTGACTGCATTGGTCAGCCTTTTGTGCAGTGAGCCTCTGACTCTGAATGTTATTCTGAAACATGGAATATGGGTAGAAGTAACCTATATCACTTCCGGCTTATCCTCTACATAAAATCTTGTATTATTTTCCATGCTGGGTCTTTGTTCACTGGGTCACCAGGTAAAGAATCCAACAAAAAATTCTGAGATTGAAGGGGAGTCTGTTGGTACCAGATGGATGATTCCACGAATGACTATGTTGAGTAAGCTGCCTCATTTCCTTCCTCTGTCCTTCCATTTTTCCCACCTACTTTGGATAGTGATAATGGCAAAATATAACTGTCTATCATGTTAGTACACTGAGATTTTTTCTCTGGGCTATTTGCTGTAGTCAGTAGAGTACACTCACTAATACATTTTTCCTCAGAACTGCGGGAACCAGGTGAGTTCCACAGATATTACAGCGTGGAAATGCCTAAACTCTGCAGACAAGTGGTCATTACTCTCTTATATCTGTTTTATTCAGTCAGATGGGAATGCTCTCTTGAAGGTGATATTCTTACTATCCATAGATTGACCAAGACACATGTGTTTAACATCTGCTTTAAGGCTAATATTACCCTGGATAAAGTAATTGATTAGAAAGTATAGGGCATTGTTGGAAGAGGTCATTGAAAGGATATGACCCAAGAGCTGGATCTCAGCAATTAGTGGCCCCTCACCTCCTCCCCATCCTTGGAATGTACAGTCTGCTCACCATTCCCACGGTAGGAGCCATTTCAAGGACACAGCTTTGAGAGAGAAATGTGTGCTGAGACCATCTGGACTGTGTATGTGCCTAAACCCATTTAAGGCCTGTATGTAAACTTTTAAGATTCTGGCAGGCAGGTGCAGAGATCTGCTCACCTTGCAGCCACCCAAGACAAGTCTTGTATGTTCCCTTGCTTATCAAAACTGCCACATTGGGCTTCCCTGGTAGTGCAGTGGTTGAGAGTCCGCCTGCCGATGCAGGGGACGTGGGTTCGTGCCCCGGTCCGGGAAGATCCCACATGCCGCGGAGCGGCTGGGCCCGTGAGCCATGGCCGCTGAGCCTGCGCGTCCGGAGCCTGTGCTCCGCAACGGGAGAGGCCACGGCAGTGAGAGGCCCGCGAACCGCCAAAAAACAACAACAAAAAAACTGCCACATACCAATCTCGAGTGGTCTGCCTCTTTCTTCAGTCTCCTTGCAAGTATGGGAGCCAATTTACAAACCAATAGACATGAACTCATTTACAATAATGATTAAACACATCTTTTCTGACAGATCATGCTTAGAGTCTGAAAATTCAAATGATAGGTTTTGGTGAAGTTGCTTATTTTCAGTCCTTCCAATCATCTACCGACTATCTGAACGTAATCTCTTCCTTCTGCTCTTTGTTTCCTACTTACAATAAATTACACTATTGATGGCAGCACACATGGTACCGGGGAATATTGGTCAGACTTCGGTTCAAATTCGGACCCCCAACATTTTCTTAGTATAGGTACATGGAATAAAACACTTAAGTTATCTGATCTTCAGGTTCTGCTTTTAAAAACAGAGTGAATAACTTAATTTTGCCATCTTGGTGTAATCATGAGACCATGTTTATAAAGTTGTAATCACAGTCTCAGGCTGATTATAGGTGCTGTTTAGGAATGTTCTAATTTATTTATTGATTCATTTGAAAGAGTATTCATCTGATCCTCAGAATAAATGTGTTACATATGTATTAGTTCCCCTAATTTTTAAAATTAATTAATTAATTAAATTTTGGCTGCATTGGGTCTTCATTGCTGCACGCGGACTTCCTCTAGTTGCAGCAAGTGGGGGCTACTCTTCGTTGTGGTGCATGGGCTTCTCATTGCAGTGGCTTCTCTTGTTGTGGAGTACAGGCTCTAGGCACGTGGGCTTCAGTATTTGTGGCGCATGGGCTCAGAAGTTGTGTCTTGCGGGCTCTAGAGTGCAGGATCAGTAGTTGTGGCCTACGGGCTTAGTTGCTCTGCAGCATGTAGGATCTTCCCGGACCAAGGATTGAACACATGTCCCCTGCATTGGCAGGCGGAGTCTTAACCACTGCCCACCAGGGAAGTCCTCCCCTAATTTTTAAATGAAGAAATTGAAGTAAGAAATGTACCTCATCTCCCTAAGCATCAATACCACAGGAGCCATAACCTAAGGAAATGCTTGGCAATGGTTTCTTTTCAACCACTTTTCATGAGTGAAAAAGCCAACCTCAAACCCTAGTTTCAAATACTGCACTCAGCTCCTGACTGTGTCTCATGCTCAGATCATTATTCTCCCTTGTCCTTCATGAGCTGGTCACCTGGGCTTCTCATTCTGCTTCTTGACCAAGGATCTAAGAACATGTGGCTTAAGCCCCACTCACAGCTTAGTATATTAATTCTATTTTGGTCCAAAGATCTTGCTTTGAATATTACTATTTTTTTGTTTTTTATGTCTAATAACCATGTGTTTGGAGCAATCTAGGAGAAAGCTCAGAGTGCACACTTCTAGTTCTACTTTCACTAAAAGTATAAGCTGAGCCTGGGGGAAGAGGAGCATTGTTATTGTCCATATTCTTAAAATCTATGGAGGAGATACTATTTGGTATGAAAAGTCTTTGGGATCCATATCAGATTTAGGCTAAAGTTGTCAAATGAAATGTAGGAAGCCAGTTAATTTTGAATTTCAGGTAAACAATGAATAATATTCTTGTATGAATATGTCTCAAATATTGCATGGGACATACTTATACAAAAATATTTGATTTTTAAATTGAAATTCAAATTTAATTATTTTTATTACTATATTTGTATTTGTTTAACACGGCAACCATAAATTAGGCATAATAAAATATTTCTTTATGGTGAGAATAGAAGATCTTCTGGGTCATTCATTGTTTCTGGAATCTTGAGGTGTTAATCTATAGGCATTATGAATCTCTACCTCCTAGGATTGTTGTGAATATTAAATAAGATTATGTTTATAAACAATAAGCATAGTGTTGTTTGGCTGAGTGTATAGTTTTATAAATGAAAATTAATTATTAATGCATAAAATACTGAATATAATGAAACTGAAAATAAGTGCTTCAAATAAAGGAATAAGAGATCAATATAAAATAATGGTTTCCAATAAATGTGTGAAATGATTGGACTTTAAAAATGGCTGGAATTTGGAAATAAAAGAAGCAAAGAAAACTTGCCTGTTTGATGCAGTTTAGGAGTAGGGATACACAGCAAATTTACAGACTAACCACTGGATTTGGAAAAGCCAAAGAGGAGACATTTTTGACAGGTTTTCTGGCACAGGACTGTAAGTTTGCAAGCGGAAGAAAGAGATAATAAAGCACAGCGAAGGGCAGGCAGAAGAATTTGGATTCAATGTGGTAGACAAGAGGAAGCCCTTTTCAATTTTTGACCTAGGAAGTAAAAAAGATGAAATTGGGCCCTTACAAAATTAATCTGTTGAAAGTATGCAAGATAGATTGGAGGAGAGAGAAACTTATCAGAGAGATCAGTTATGAGGCTATCTTGGTGATCCAGCTATGAAGCAATAAGGACCTAGATTAGTTGGCGGCATGAGGATAGGGGGAGCAATCAAATCTCAAAGATGTGTGAAAGGAGAAATAACAGGAACTGAGGAACTGAAGGAAAGTCAAGGTGATGTCAAGAATTTCTAAATGTACAAATGGGAAAATAATAACAATGGTCAATGAAATAGCAAATTGATAAAACTGGAAAATAGGATTCATTTTAGACAAACTCCAATGCAAAAATAGAGGTAACTTTTCTTGGAACTTTATGGGTTTCTTTTTATTTTTCTTTCAATAACGAACCAATGTTAAATGCATAGCCTCTCTATTTTGGCTAACTCTTATTTCCAATTCAGATAACTAAGTGCAGGAGACTATCACCTGGCAGGGCTATTAAGAAAATCAGTTACTATTAAGAAAATAATCTAGGTAGATTTCTATAAGCCATAAATGGATTGCCTATGTTTATAGAATTATAATGAAATGTTCTCAAATACAAGATATAAAAATATTTAGAGGGCTTCCCTGGTGGCGCAGTGGTTGAGAGTCCGCCTGCCAATGCAGGGCACACGGGTTCGTGCCCCGGTCCGGAAAGATCCCACATGCCACGGAGTGGCTGGGCCCGTGAGCCATGGCCGCTGAGCCTGCGCATCCGGAGCCTGTGCTCCACAAAGGGAGAGGCCACAACAGTGAGAGGCCCGTGTATCACACACACACAAAAAAAATTTAGAGATTCTTTTGACATTTTGGAATCTTTTTCTTGGATTTATACTATATCCTTGTGTCCATTGACCATAAATATTCTATATCATTATAGAAATGCTATATAACAACATTGTAGGAGAGATCATTCTAAAAATACTACCTTTTTAGGTTTTTTGTTGTGTTTTCTTTTACACTTGGTCTTCATTTTTTATATACATTAAAAACTTTATATATTAAATTAATTATATATAAAGTGAATCTCTATTTCCTCCTGCTCAAATATGGTAATTACCTGTAATTTTCAAGTCAGTTTCCTAAACAATTGTTATTCCAGCAATTTTTATTTCCATCCTAGCAAGCAGTTACATCATACATTTATTCAAACAAAAATAATTTTTTTCTTTTTAGTACAAAGAAGGTTGGGGAGAGTGATACCATGGGAAGTAAGAAAAAATAAAATCAAGTAGTGGTTGGGAAGCAGAAAAAAAGTCTGTTGTTTCCAATGGAATATTCTGTTTTGAATTAATGATGACCTCCTTTATTTAAGAATCACATTTTTCTAGAAGATTTTGGACACATATTACAGATTAAAAAAAATTTACATGTATTATATCACTATACCCTCTAAGAAATTGATTTTTGAGAGTAGGAAAAATATTATGGTCCCCACTTTCAGATCACGAAAAGTGATCTTTAGTAAAAATTGTCTATGTTCTTATGACTGGTGGATGCCCTAAATAAATCCAAATCTTCTAACTTTCCCCACTGTAGTAATTCTTGACAGAAAAGGGAAAATAATCAACAAATATTAGTTAACCCTTGGGAAAGAAGCAGTGAAGATGTTACTAATACTCCTTTGTATTAGATAGCTCTTCACAGATGCAACACTCTTAACCCCAAAAGTCCCTAGAATGGTTAACTATGCTCCCCAGGGATTATATCCTTTCTCCTCCCCAAGGAATCCTATTCTGACATCAAAAAACAAAACAAACAAACAAACAAAAACCAAAAAAACCCAAACCCTAGCTAGGTTTCTTTTCAATGTTTCATAGTCATTTTCTATTTTTCTTTTAGTAGTTAAAGATAAAATTGAAAACAAAGGAGATGACCTTTTCAATATGTACAGATCACACCTGGTTCAACAAGCAAATTATGAGTATACCATGCTCAGGATATAAGCACTCAAGATTAACAGAACTGCTATGAAAATGTAAATTTATTTGAAATGAGTTGCTTTTTACTTTTAAAATTTTTAGTAAGCTACCTCATATTATATTTTCTTCAACAGATTGTGATGAAAGTTGATGGAAGGTGGTCTACGTTCTGCTGTAGAGATCTTAACAGTACATGCTTTCTTTTCTCCTTGCCTTCCGGATCCTCCTTTTTCTTCTTCTTCCGTTTCTATCCACATTTTATAATGATAATATAATTTGTGAAGTAGTGAATTGGGGTAATGCTGACTAGTTACTTTCTAGCCATAAATGCTATATATATATATATATATATATATATATATTTAGCGGCACGCGGGCCTCTCGCTATTGTGGCCTCTCCCGTTGCGGAACACAGGTTCCAGACGTGCAGGCTCAGCTGCCATGGCTCACAGGCCCAGCCGCTCTGTGGCATGTGGGATCTTCCCGGACCGGGGCATGAACCCGTGTCCCCTGCATCGGCAGGTAGACTCTCAACCACTGCGCCACCAGGCAAGCCCTATTTTTTTTTTTCTTTTTTATAATCTTGTGTACCAAAGGCTTCAACTATCAGCATGTAACCATCCTGTTCCGATTTTCTAATATGTATCAAGGGAACATCATGGATTTTATTCATGCTGCACTTTGTATTTGATGCCATCTTACTGAATTTTGAAGGTTGGGGGCTGGGAGAGGAGCAGGAAAAAAATATTGTTTTGAATGGTGTATTCTGTTTTTGAATTAATGATGACCTCTGTTGCTTGTGAAGCATATTTTTCTCTAGCAGATCTTTTGATTCTCTCCCTGATGGACTGATGTATAACATGTTTAATGAACATGACATAGTATGTAGTAACTATCCCTGACAGTTCTGAATAAATATTCATCATACTAAAAAAGACAATGACTTACTCTATTCCATTCATCATTAAAGGGCCCTGTACACTTAATTCATAGTCCTATGATTGCAACAAACTCCACTGGATGAAATCCGTGACTTGTATTTTTATTTACTCTCTCTAAAATAATTTCTCTTATATCCTCAGGTGACTAACACCATTTAAGATAGCTTATGTAAAGTCAAATAATTAGATAAGTTAGGAAACCAGATAGTCAAGCATGTATTTTAGACAATCCAGTTAGCTTATGCAATGTAGGCATAAATCAAAGCAGCTAGATGAATTGTTCTATTTTAAAGCTTTCGTTTAGGCTATTTAAATTGTTCAAGACCTCCCTTAATATCTTCCAAAATACAACACAGACTTGTGGCAAAGATACAATGTTTAGTCCAAGAACCTTTGGTAACCTTGAACCACTTACCATTCATGCAATTTAAAAACAAAATCGAGTTAAATAATGTTGCAGGTTGTTTCTAACTAATAAAAGCAAAAAAATAGTTAAATAATTTACATTTATTGATATCTTTTATAATGAGATGATCTTGGCTAAATTAAAGTAAAAGATACAAGAAAATAGAACTATGGCTATAAAGTGAGCTATTAGTAACAACTTTGGAAATGCAGATTTTTTTTCTTATTTCAAAGTACAGTTTGCCTGTAGATTCAGGGTGACCTTGTTCATCACCTACTTTTCAGTTAAGATAATAGCTTCAAGGCAAGGAGAAAAGCTGAGTACTATTTTAAAACATCAATATGTGCTTTAAAAGAGACAGTTCCAAATAAACTAAATGGAATTTTACTAATGTAAGTTTGAAACATGGGTATAAACAATTCACCTATGACAACGCACACTTCTCCACCTTCACCTCTACCTCATTAATGGACACATAACTTGCTGAAAATTTTGATTGAAATGAATCTGTACTTCAATTTTACAAAAAAACAAAAATGTTCTGAATAGAAAATCTTGCCACTAAGAACAACTGTATTGAATTTCTCTAGGGTGAGTATTAGAGCTGGCTACCTTTCAGAGGATATTTAGCAACAGCTAATTGGAAAAGTCAGAGGTAGTTCAAGTCCAGGGCCACCTGAACTGTTCAGACACTGATAAAAATAAATATAAAATAGTAATAATAATAGATAACATTTATTGAAAATTTTCTTTTTGCCAAGTACTAGGTTGTATAATTTTTTCCTGTATTAATTCAAGGAACCTCTAACAACAATCTGAGGAAGAAGATAATGTTACTTTTCATATTTCACAAATGAGAAAACTGGGACACGTAGAAGTTAAGTAATTTGTCCAAGATCCAACAGTTAATGTCAGAGCCAAGTTGTGACCCCTAAGAATTTGATCTCAGAGCTCACACTATGCCACGTCATACAAATGACCTGGGTTGATGCTTTAGGCTAAGAGCAAAGTTGAAGACTGAAAAATTGTTGGATATCAGTAAACACCATAATTATTTAGTAGAATTTATGCATTCATTCATTTCTGTTTTCTTTCATTACATTAGTTGAACTCATTAATTTCCTAATAAGTCAATTCCCACATGAAATTAATTTTATATTGCAAAACAGAGCCCAACTCCATCTAGAGCTAAAGGACTAAAAATTGATACTGGAAACAGGACTTTTGTCCCCTTTAGACTTTGTTTCCTGACCTGAAAATTAAGGATTCATTAAGTTCATCATATCAAAAGCTTTCAAACCTACTATGTGCTTAGGATCCACAGGATACTCAGGGAAAAAATAAAGGGCCCAGACTCAAGAAACATACAGTGCGGTTGGGGAGACAGATATCTAACCAAGCATTCATAATTATGTATTACTATGGACTACTGTAGTGGACATAGCGGAAGCCATGGGAAAAAATAGAGTTGGGTAAGGCAGGGAGGTGGGGACTGGATCTGGAAGGGTGGCTTCCAGGTTGTGTCATTCTAGGCATTACTGTTTGCAGCGGAATCTGTCACAGAGCATTACCTGAGTGCAGCCATAGGTAATTTGTTGTTCTTAAAAAGACTGAATGACAAACAGAGTAAAAGAAAATGCCTTGTAAATGGTACTGTGCTATACAAATACAAAATGTTGAAATTATTATTATTAAATTACTATTAATAAATTATACAACTAGATCCACTGTTTGCTTGGAAGGTGCCACTTTGTTAGCCCTGAGGAGGAAATGGAAATGAGCAAAACAGACACCTTGGATCAGTAGCATACCATTAATTATTTAACTTGCACAATAAAACATTTGTCATTCTTCATAATCACAATCATCATATGAAATTATTTAATGTTAACTTATTACCTTAATTTCCATTTGTGAAAAACCTTAGTCTTATGTGAGCAAGAAACTGATTGCTCAGATTTTGCCTTCAAAATAGGTTCACGTATTTTCACATGAATATTGTACAATTTGTGTTTCTTTTTCCATATGTAGAAATTCCATAAAATTTTAGGAAAAGTTTTTCAAGTGTAATAAATTTTTAAAAATATATTTCTGATATATTTTTATCTTTACATTATATAAAATTAGTATTTGCTGCTGTTTTTATGTATATGTTTTTCTTGTTTGCGGGAAAATTAAGTTGTTAAAAAGAACAATTTTTAACCTATGAAAAATTTTAATTTCCTTGAAAACACTCTTCAGATGATTCAACATGGTTGTTTATGCACAAAGAAGGAAAAAGAAAATTCTGATAAAATTGTTTACATCTGTGGACATTTCCCAAATTCAACTTTTGGTAAATATTAATATCAACAGCTGGAAAGACTTGTAATACTTAGTAGAGGTAATTTTTCAAAGCACTGGTTGGAGTTTGAAGCAACACTGTTTCCATTGGCTTTAATAGAAATCATGTTTCTAAAATCTAAGCATATGATTTGAGAATGTGGTAGAGTTTAAAAACTGAGTTTTAAGAACTGATATTTAGAAAACAATATATAAACTATAAACCTTATTCTAAACATGGCATTTGCATATAATTTTTAAACACAAACAATCAAAAAAAACCCTAGCTGTATCTAAAATTAAAGAATCAATTCATCTTTAAATAAATGTTTCCCCTAGTTTGGAATTTTTTTCCTTCATAATTATTCCTAGATTCTCCATGAAATTACTAGGTGGTATGTGCCAACACCCCTAATATCTTGCGTGGTGCCTAGTACATCACAAACTC
The DNA here is from genome assembly GCF_963455315.2 of Globicephala melas. Taxonomy (NCBI): domain Eukaryota; kingdom Metazoa; phylum Chordata; class Mammalia; order Artiodactyla; family Delphinidae; genus Globicephala; species Globicephala melas. Next base: position 19,559,512 of record NC_083330.1, read on the forward strand.
TCAATATAATCTGAACTAATTAAATAAATACGGTGAATTCCCATTTTCTTTTCCTTTGGAGCTGAAAATTTAAGCATGTAAGTAAACATAAAAACAAATCATCAAAGAAACAAAAATTGTGACTGAATTGTGTAGGTGATTTTACTTCCTGGGTAGGATTTTCCACTGATTTGTGTACTAATTCTCTCGTGGAAAAGGAGGCTTCTCCAGACTGCTTTAACTTCAGGCCTTCACCATGATTTTAGCATAGAATGGTCCTCATTCTTTTAGCTTTCCTCTCTCTATCCCCCCAAATGGTTTCTCTCTCTCTGATTTGTTTCAGAATTGATATCTTGGATAGTCTATTTCCAAAAGTTCAGAAAGTAATTTTTTATCTGCCAATTTCGTAGAACACAATGTGGTAGAACTTAAACTGGTAATGTGAACAAATCCCCTTTGCTGACCTGCATCATACAGAGAAGAATAATCACTGCCTAACAAGGTAGTCTATGATGTAATAAGTAGAAGGAAAGGAAACCTACTCCTCACTGTGCACTCCTTATTGCACACATAGAGTCTTCACGATTATCTCTAGATCCAGGTATTACCTTAGTTTTATATATATGTAAAGGAAAGTGACCAGATGTTAAGAGGTTGTTTGAAGATCTCTCATCTTTTAGGAATATAGCAACTTGTATAAGGTTTGAAAAGTAAGAACTTTAAGTTCTTTTTCTTACATCATATTAGTCATATGTACATGGGCATTTTTTCCTCAACCACAAAGCAACCACAACAAAAATCCTAACTTGAAGAGGAAAAAATGTATACGATTTTAAGGAATGGATGAAAAAAACGTATATATATGTATAAAGTATGTTTTACGTATACCATATACACCTTCATACATATATATGTTGTGTATATATATATATGTGTATATATTTTTAAATTATTATTTACAATGAGATATTCTGTGATATCAGTAACTCTGTATAACTCACCCTGAAAAATATTTTGGTCATTTCAAGTTTCTTTATCTTCATTTAAACCTTTATGTTGCACCTTTATTGTTGTACAGTAATCCATAGACTTCTAATCAGTCCTCTAATATTTTCTTTTTATATGCCTGTTGCCATAGGCATTAGGCTCAAACTCGTATTCCTATAAGATTGCATCATCAAATCTGTAATCATCATCAGAAGATGATTGATATTGCCTATTTGAGGTTGCGGAGCCAGGTAGAGATAATCTGGGCTCTAAAGCTGTACAAGCCAGTGCCCACTCACTGGGCTTGTGACCAATAGCAAGTCACTTGCCTCACTAAGCATAAATTTCCTCATCGGTGAAATGGGCATAATCATTTACTTGCAAGATTCTTGTGAAGTTTATGAACAAGATATGTAAGCTGCCTTGCAGAAGTACTTCAATAAACACTTCTGGGGTGCACAGATGAACTAGAGATAAGCACTTGTCCTGTATCCTCATGGGGTGCCAAAGATTTCTATTTTATCATAGTTTGGGTGGGTGGTAATCACAAGCTGTTACCTCAGACAAAACTGGAATTATATGAACTGGAATAAACTAGGAAAAGTTATTCAAATGACAACTAGCCCTCATTAAACTATAGCCACCATATTACCACCCCCCCCACCAACAAACTGGTTTACCTTAATTCCCCTAAAAAGCAGAGTTGCACAGCATCTTGACAAAAATTTGTAAATAACAGAAACTGGGATAGGCAAAAACTGAATAAAGCAATTATATGGTAATATTTCTCCCTTGAACACCCAAACTGAATGGCATTAAATAAAAATATGTGTTTATATAGGTATATGCATTAGCTATTATTGTCTTAAGGATATGAACATTGGCTATATATTTAGCAGCTATTTTTAAAGAAGATGTTGGGGGTAAGAGTTTATTAATTAATTTATTTATTTTTGCTGTGTTGGGTCTTCGTTTCTGTTCAAGGGCTTTCTCTAGTTGTGGCAAGCGGGGACCACTCTTCATCGCGGTGCGCAGGCCTCTCACTATCGCAGCCTCTCTTGTTGCAGAGCACAGGCTCCAGACGCGCAGGCTCAGTAGTTGTGGCTCACGGGCCTAGTTGCTCCGTGGCATGTGGGATCTTCCCAGACAAGGGCTCGAACCTGTGTCCCCTGCATTAGCAGGCAGATTCTCAACCACTGTGCCACCAGGGAAGCCCCTTAGCAGCTATGTTTGTTGCTATAATTATTTTTTGAAACTCCCTAGTAGTCGCATATTTCTTCTATGGGATAAAGACACAGAAACTATATCAGTTTGAGACCTTTGGCTAGAACCAGTAGTCTTCTGAGATATTTCAGCTCTGATACATGAGAAAATAAATTTGCAAACAGTAACATTTTGGTCTCTAAAATCCTGCTTGAATTATTATCGTGTAGTAATTATTTTATTTCTACTATTATTAACATTTTATTTTTTGCTTTTTGATAATGACTAGGCAATATTTCTGAGATCCAGGTATAAGAGCTACTTAAATGCTTTCAGTTGTTCTCTGTCTCTCGCCCCTTTTCACTGCCTATAGCTTGGACGGATCAGGATTTTACAATGTGCCCCTCTTAGAGTTTCTTTCTGAATCCCTTAGAAAGAATGCTTTTCTTCTTGCTAGGTATTTTTATCTTTTTGCTCATTTTTAGTTTTTTTTGTCCCCCTACATTTAAGCAACATGTCTTCCTTAAACTAATTTCTCTGTCATGAATTCTTTATTTTATATTGGGGAAAATAAAATAGCTCTACATGCAATATCTTTCTTCACACTGATTAGAAACCCCTCTCAGTGTCTCCTGGTTCCTATTTCTAGATTGTGATCAGATAAGAATCTGTCTGTGTTATGCCCAGGTAATCTGATCATCCCAACTTCAGTGTTAGGATTGCAAAATGTGTCTCACATTTTTTATTTTCCATTTTTTCAGGCTTTTTATTTTCCATTTTTTCCTAGTTTTTTAGTTAAATAAATTAGTCCTTCTAAAAGGAGATATTAAATATGGTATTCTGGCTTTATAAAGCTTTCATAAGTCCTATGGCAATATGCTTCATGAAATAATAAAAGTTTTCACTGGCATTAAGATTTACTAGATACAAACTGTGATTTAATAAAGGGCCCAGACCAGTGTTTAATGCTAGTTCCATTGGTTAGAGGAGTAATATGATAATTGTCTATGTAAAATATTTAGTCTATGAAATATGTGAAAAGAAATATATTTGCAAATATAGTTACAATTGAAGGTAAAATGTTCTTACTAATTTTTGTTATTTTTTCTCGTTATATAGAGATTTTAAACTTGACTTTAAATGTGTTTATAACAGCAAAAAAAAAAAAAACCAAAAAAGTTAATCTACAGGAATTATTTTGAAATGAAAAGAAGTTTCATTTTCCAGTTAAAATATTTTCTCAAAACCATGCATCCTGGTCATTTAAAGCATTCATAAGTAGGAACAGTATTTCCTTTTTTACTTAAAAGCTCAGATATTTTATAGACCTGAGAAGCAATTTCTAGGTGAGTAGTAATCATTGGCCTAATAAAGGTAGATTGCTATAAGCCTCTTTCCTCCCATTTCCCTTCTCTGTGACCTTTATGCTTTCACGCTTTGCAGGTTCTTCCTACCCCCACCATAAAACTGTCCAGCCATTTCTCACACTCATTTGTATGATTTTCCTTAATGTCCAAATGTGTCATGCTCTTCCACATGGTCCCTTCATTCCCCTGAATCTTCTTGAAATTTTTCTCTTGATTTCATTTGTCATTTTATGCCATCTTTCCCCCTCTTTTGTTTCCTGAATATTGTTTTGGTTTATAATAAATTAACCTAAATAGAAATCTCTTTATGTTGAGAAACAACCCTTTCCTTCACTTATCTGAATCAAAGTGGATCTTAATAGGATGTTTCTTTACACTGGAATAAAATTGCAAACTGAATCCAAATCTTTGAAAAACATTTAAACACATACACACACACACACACACAGAGTCTGACTCTACAAGAGCTTTGCATCACAGAATTAAGAAAACATGGCTTCAATTGTGATAACTACATATTTTGAATTTCCTGATCTTTGAATCTCTTGTTGTAAACTAAATGCCTTAGCCTAAACCGGTAACTATAAAACAGCTTATTTAGTGGAAATGCAAGTTTCTTTTAAATGCACAGCATTTTTTAAAACACGGAACCCTATTTAATTTGTAATATGATAATTAGGATGTATGTGTCTGTCATTTTACTTTATGATGTTTACTAAACATCATTTAGATTATTAGCAAGAAAAATATTCAATGGTATGCTACTGCTACCTCAAGCATTGATTAAACTCTCCACTGTTCATGAAGACTGACAGGGATTCAAAGGAGGAAATGTAAAACTTGAAGGTACAACGAAATAGTGACATTTCACTCTATAAAGCTGCCAATATTTTAATCCTGTATGTAAATCATTTTATCAGTTCAATTCCATATATTAATTTGTATACCAAATACCCTGCTGCATTAACTTTAATAAGTAATGGTGTGATATTAAGTGTACTCTGTTTCAAGGTCTTTGTGAGCAAGTAAGCCTTTTTTTTTCTGTCGGTCCCCAATTTTTTTACTTTCCTATGAATAGATCCTTAAGGTATATTTTTCATTTTCCCGCTGTTAACAACCTACATTTCATTATTTTGTTGTTTAGAATCTTTACTTTCTCAGCTTAAGTGATGTCTTTGCCAATGATAACATTGTATTCATTTAGAGTGATGATTGATATGGTAATAGATACAGTGTGATTGAAAGCAACCTTTGTCAATAATAAGGCCAAATACTCAAACCGTGTATTGGTCTGAATTTGCTCATTATTGGAGACCTTTCATAAGTCATATTGACTTGCTGTCCAAATGTTGTTACTTACCTGATGCTTCCATTGTTTAAATGGTATAGACATTGGTATTGAACATAGCTTCCCCCATATTTGTCCTAAAATACACATGACTCAATTTTGCAAAGTTAGAGCATGTTATAAAAGTATATCTAACAGAGATTTTGAGCTTAAAAAAAGATATATTTAAGATTATGAAATGGAAAAAAATCAAAAAAAGCTACAAGGACTATGCTTTTAAAGCCCTGAGTCCACTACATTCTTAATTTTGAGACACCACTTGGTCTATTTTTAATAGGTATAAAATACCTATTTTATAGGTATAAAATATTTAGGTATAAAATATTTAAATGAAAAATATTTTATTATTACTCAAGTATTTGATTTTATTATATTTGTCTTCAGAAGAGTTGTAACAAAACAGTTTGTTACAAATTCCATTACATTTTAATGTATACAGACATATACAGAAATATACATTCAAGACTGGCAAAATTGCCCCTTTAAAGATTCTGTACAAGGATCATGATTGTGAACCTGATTTCTTTCCACTCAGAAAGACTTATTTCTTCTTTCCTTTGGGTGCCTCAACCTGCAATCGGAATGTTTATCATCTTCTGTTTCCCTGTAGGACTATGGGCCACCTGAAGACATCTTTTCTTGTTCATGTCCCTTTCCACCCCTCCTCTGTCCCATGCTTTCTACTGTGCCTGGTACTTTGAAGGTGATCTATACATGTTTGTTAATTTGAAGGAGTTCAGGAATTCAAAAAAAGATGACTGGATTACTGTTGTTTTCATATACCTCTTAACACAGAATCAGACGTTGCTAAATTTGCTGAAAATATGTTCAATCCAGACAATATGATACACATACATGATCCCTGAATGTCCTGCTACAGAAACAGTAAACTAAAAATGTATTTTCTTAAGTGTTACCTACTTATAGATGGAACTGTCCATGCTCTTAATTTTATGGTTATCTTCATTTTTTAAAAAAAAAATCAATATCCTTAAATTTATGGTCAAATAATCCCTTCTTTTTTTTTTTTAGTGGCTTACAATGACAATTTTTTTTTTATTGGAGTATAGTTGCTTTACAACGTTATTAGTTTCTACAGTACAATGAAGTAAATCAGCTATATGTATACATATATCCCCTCCCTCTTGGACCTCCCTCTCAGCCCCCAATCCCATTCCACCCATCTAGGTCATCACAGAGCACCGAGCTGAGCTTCCTGTGCTATACAGCAGGTTCCCACTAGCTATCTATCTTACACATGGTAGTGTATATATGTCAATCTTAATCTCCCAATTCGTCCCACCCTGCCCTTCCCCACCTGTGTCCACATGTCCGTTCTCTATGTCTGCGTCTCTATTCTTATTGCACTGCACATTTCCTACTTCCAAGTCTATTAATAGACTCATTTACTTTTTCAGGGAATGATTTCTGAAATGTCCAAAAAACTTGCTTTTTCTTCTTTTTTGCTGAGTTGATTGAAAGTCATGGTCATTTAAATAATCCTTCTCCACTGCCTCCCATGTATACCAATATTTCATTTGCAGTGCTTTTCATGACTATCCTGTGTTTTCTACTTCTGTTGCTGTCTCTCTAATCCAAGCTCTGATAACTAGTATAACTGACTTAGTAATCAGACATTGGACTCTAGTATCTCTCCTCACTGTCTCCTCCCATTTCACCCTGCAGCCTGCTTGCGATCATGTTACTCAAAGTCTTCCATTTGCTTACAAGGTGAAATTCAAACTCACTACACTAGCATTCATGTAATTCTTTGTTTTGATGCCCACCTATAATTTTAACTTCATCTCTCCTGTCTACAAGAACTCAATCTACACACTTTATCCAGCACACCTTGCCCTTTCTTTCCCCAAGTTTAAACTCAGTTATATGCTCGTGTCTAAAATTGTTTCATTTCCCCATTTTCATCATGATAAACTCAACACATCTTTCCGGATCCTGTTCTATTCTTTTTTTTTTTTTTTTTTTTTTGCGGTACGCGGGCCTCTCACTGCTGTGGCCTCTCCCTTTGCGGAGCACAGGCTCCGGACGCACAGGCTCAGCGGCCATGGCTCACGGGCCCAGCCGCTCCGCGGCATGTGGAAGCCTCCCAGACCGGGGCACGAACCTGTGTCCCCTGCATCGGCAGGCGGACTCTCAACCACTGCACCACCAGGGAAGCCCTGTTCTAATTCTTTTATAAACATTTCCTGATTCCCCAAGTTAAAAGCCATCATTCACTTTAGCTTCCAGGTGAGCACAGTACACCTCCCTAGGCCCTTGCCCATTTCTCCTTAGGGTAGAAAAGTCATATTCATCCTAGTGCTTCATACTGTCCAGCAGCAAGTCCAGTTCCTTGAGCATATGACCTGTTCAGTTACTCAGGGCCACACTTTTAGAAGTGCCCCATGCTTGGTTTAACGCTCTGCTGTCTCCATCTTGAAATTATTAAATTTTGAACAAGCGTTCCTAAATTTCCTTTTTTGCACTGAGCCCCACAAATTATGTGGTCAGTCCTGTCTAATGGTGCATTTTTCACCCAGTAATTGCTCCATAAACATCTGTTAAGTGGAATGTTTGTTAATTTCCCAACTCATTTCTCTCCTCCATTGTAACAAAACCAGGTAAAAACCTAAAACATAACTCAGATGATTTTATTTTTATAACCCTGCAGTGAGGCTTGATTTTTATTTTAAATGAAATATTTTAAAGATATTAGTATTTACTCTTATTCTAGTGTGATGCCATAGATGAAAGAAAGAGTTGGCAGCTTCCACAAAGGTTGGGATAAGTTGTTTTATTTTCACTTGGAAAATGACTTGCTTATCGTCTTAACATTTAGAAAGAAGATGGCTTTGGATTTTCATATTTGACCTAGAAATTGATAGCTATATTCAATATTATGGCTGCAATGACTGAATTACTTAGAAAAAAAAAAAAACAACAACAATATATTGCAGATGGTAGTGATTCATTATTCAATCAAGTCAGTTACATTAGGTAATTTATAAGATTTTTCCTAAGGCTGGTACAGTGTTTAGAATCACATTTGTATAATTATTATTCAGAAAGCAGCAATAAAACAAGAGTGTGTAGGATTTTATAGTTGGAAGGAAAGTTGGCAACCCTTAGATTCTATCCTGAGTGGTTCATCATTTGCAGTATTTTAAATCTCTCTGGCAAGAATTTTTGTCTCTGAGTTATTTTGAGGAATGTTGATCGAGAAATATTTTCAGACTATTCAGTCTTTTTTATTCTCTATAGATTTTTCCTTGAGTACATATTCAAGGCTAAATTCTCCCTGCCCAAGATTCATAATAGAAAAGATCTTTCAAGGACATTGTGTGTTTTCTCTATGTACTGGATGCCTCAACTCTATATAATATTGCACAGGGATACAGGCACAGAAGAGGAATTTATACACCAATGGACGTGCAACAACATCTTTCTATCCTATTTTGAATTATATATTTATATTTCATAATCCAAATTTTTTAAAATCCATGTCTTACCATCCAAGTGGCCATAGTAATATAATAGGTAGAAGTGATTTTTATTTAGCTGCCATGATAGTTAATTTCCAAGGCTCAGAACACATGATTTAAAGAAATGTTGTATGTGTTAAGACACGGACAATTTTTGATTACCAAACATCAGGTAGATATGTACAGACCCTAAAATTATGCTAGGTGAATGGTGATACAATGAATTCTTTAAAATTTAGAACTTCTGTATGTCTAAAAACTTCAAATTAATTACTTTACACTTAAGTTACATTCTTGCATAATATTTGGAGTTTCCAAGTATGCAATGAAATAATGAATTTACTTAAGTAGCAATATTTCCAATCAATATTAATATAAAAATATTTTATTTTTATATTTTAAACATATATTTGTGTAGATAAGTCTAATATTTCTAAGACAATTGACCAGTTCTTTCAGCTCTTTCCCCGTAATGGAACATAGTAATTTATTTGGAAAAGAGCCCTGATTTTTAGATGAATGATAACTAAGATTATTTTCAAATTTTTGAAAGAAATATCAGTAATAATGCTGATTAAAAGCTTCAACATTTCAGTGTTTCAGTGTTATATACACAGGTTTAATCTACTTGGCCTGAAAATGCATCGTGAATAATTATGAGAGAGACCTACATAGATGTAAACAGCATATAGTGTGGCACATTCTACACAAAATTTGAACCCTATGGGAACTAGCTAAAAGGGCAAACTCCCTAATAACTTTTTATACTTTGAGTATATGAGACACATAGATATTTTCTGCAACTGTGGTGAATGAGGCAGATTATGCTTTAATAATTTCACTGTAAAAGCTGATGAATCTAAAGTTAATAGGTTTTTAAATAGAACGTATATTTGAAAAGAACCAAGTTGAAACTAGATTATCTTTTAAGGGATATGAATATTCAAGGTCTTAGGGTGGAGACAGAGAGAGAGATGAGGGAGAGGGAGAGGAAGAGGAAAAATATATTTAGGGGCAAATAACATAATCTTGCTTTCATTTCAGATATATACCCTAAGCCTAAGATGTGACAGGATATGATTGGCTTTATATTTAAGATCCTTTAATTAAGTTTCTCTTAATATATTAGTAATATTTTCCAAATAGAAGAGACCTTTGAATTTTTCAGCTGAGGAAGGCAGGATATTCAGCAAAGGGTAGGGAGAGATGATGTCTAACAAAACTGTCATGGTCATGTTCACTTGCCAAAAATATTTACCAATCAATAAAGAAATAACTTCTTCTCTAAGGGTTAATTAATCAGTTTTAAATGTTTTACTCTCAGCAAGCATTTAAAAATAAATATCTCACTGGAAACTAAGAGATCCAGCTCCACCTGTATGCTAATAATGTTTGCTAATATCTCTTTCCTTCATGGCACATGACTTGAGTAATTCTCTGATCGTATCTCATCTATTTCATGCTACCCAATGTGTAATGGCATGTAGATATAAATACTAGTGGAGAAAGTGCACTGCCTTAGGGAACACCCATCATGACAAGTAACTAACTGCTTTATGTACATTAGTACCAAGTGAAGCGTTTTACATCTTCTGAAAGTCACCATCACCCTCTACTTTCTAATTTACCAAAATGTCATGTCCCCTCCTGAAAGAAAGAATTAGAAGACTTTTTTTTTAAAGCATCACTCTAACTCCCCTCAATTCACTGTGCCCTGCAAGCTGGATTGAAAATCATTCTAAGTCATAGAATATTTAATATTATAAACCAAATCACTCATGATTGGGTTTTATTTCACATAATGCCTAACCTTTCATATATATATATATATATGTTTATATATATTCATATTCCACTTGGGTCAGTTTATTTAGAATCATCAAAACTATTGAAATATTACTCTGTCATTCTACAAGAAATTGCTATTCATGCAGAGAAAATGAAAAAATCACCACACAAAATCCTTTTTTTTTTTTTAACATCTTTATTGGAGTATAATTACTTTACAATGGTGTGTTAGTTTCTGCTTTATAACAAAGTGAATCAGTTATACATGTACATATATCCCCATATCTCTTCCCTCTTGCATCTCCCTCCCTCCCACCCTCCCTATGAAAACAAAACTGCAATATATATTTTGGAAAAAAGTCTCCAGCACTAATGACATTTCCTACATGGCGTGGAGTGTTATACTTTGATATATGTTTCTTTAATGTGCACAGTTTGTGAGGCTACACCACTGTTAGAGAGTTAGCACCCATGATGGAAAATGCAGAAGAGCTTAGTTGAAGTTTTCTGTCCCGAATTCCAAAGTTTTCAGTGAGACAGGTTGCTACTGTTGTCGCCAAAGCACTTATAATGATATTTATTGAAAATTAATAAATACAGGTGCAAACAGGGAGAAGCAAGTTAGAGGAAGCCTTTTTCCATTTTTCCTTCTACTCTTATTCCCATACTCTCAACATACATTTTTACCTCTCTCAAATTTGAAGGTAACCCTACCTACAAAAATAAGCTGTATTTCAGTTATAGAATAGGCCATTTATTCAGACCTATCAGCTCAACATCTTTTATGATATTCCTTCCTTATGAGGAAGAAAATCAAAAAGCATCCTACTTGCACACAGCATAAATGCTGTCTCTCCTTACTAAAGGAAAGTGCTATGCTGTGCATTGGAAAAGAAAAAAAAACAGGGATGTAAGGAAGAATAATATGAAGAAAGTTTTCCTTATGTGGTTTTACAAATTTTATTTTATACTGTAAAAATAATAGGTTCTGCATATGAGATGCCCCGGGAGTTGTAGTGATAGAGGCAGACTAGATTCAGAAGCTCCCCAGGAGTTTTGTGAGTTCCAAGCCTTTGGAGAAGAGGTGAAAAAACAGAACGCTAAAGAAAGAAAGAAAATCATAATGAAGTGCCAAAAATAAATGTTGCCACAGCATGTTTGTTTTGCAAAAATTCCTACTTTCTATAATAATCATATCATAACACCATGCCTTTACATGTCAATATCTTAAATACGAGCAATCAATTCATTACTAGTTAGTATGTATCTGATGCATATGTTTGAATTTTCCTATTTCCAAAGTTTGGGTATTGCCTCTTATATGTTCACCCAAACAAAAGCAACTGGGATCCCAGCTGCAAATGTGGCCACTGTTAGAATATACGGCAAGAAATATCTGGTAAAGGGCCAGTAGAAGTCAAAGAATCATTTTATCTACCTATCTGTCTATCTGTCTGTCTATCTATCTATCTGTCTGTCTATCTAGGTTTCTTGAGATATAATTGACATATAACATTGTGTAAGTTTAAGGTGTAAATTGTGATGATTTGATACACTTAAATATTGTGAAATGGTCCCCAAGTAGGGTTAGTTAATACTTCCATCACCTCATATAATTACCATTTCTTCTTTTATGTGGTGAGAACATTTAAGATTTACTTTCTTAGGAACTTTCTTTTCAGGTACAGACTTACAATGGTTAGAGTTATAATTTTTCAACTTTATAATGGCGTGAAAGCAATATGCGTTCCGTAGAAACCATTCTTCAAATTTGAATTTTGATCCTTTCTCAGGCTGGCAATGTGTGGTATAGTATTCTCTTGTGATGCTGGGCAGCAACAGCAAGCCACAGCTCCCATCCAGACGTGGGAGGTAAACACTTGATACACGTACAGCCATTCTGTACCCATACAACCCTTTTTTTTTTCTTCTCATTTTCAGTACAGTATTCAATAAGTTACATGAGATATTTAACATCTTATTACAAAATAGGCTTTATGTTAGATGATTTTGCCCAACTTAGGCTAATGCATTCTGAGCATGTTTAAGGTGGGCTAGGCTAAGCATGATGTTTGGTAGGTTAGGCATATTAAATGCACTTTCAACTTCTGATATTTTCAACTTATGATGGTTTATCAAAATGTAACCTCATCACAAGTCAAGGAAGATCTGTATTTTGTTGTTAGTGTATAGGAATTCAACTAATTTTTGTATGTTGATTTTGTATCCTACAACTTTACTGAATTCATTGATTAGTTTTAACAGATTTTTTCTTCTTTTCTGTGGAGTCTTTATGATTTTCTCTATATAAGATCATATCATCAGCAAACAGAGAATTTTTCTTCTTTCTTTCGGATTTGGATGTCTTTTATTTCTTTTTCTTTTCTAATTGCTCTGGCTAGGACTTCCTGTGTTATGTTGAATAGGAATGGGGAAAGTAGGCCCTCTTGTCTTGTTCCTAATCTTAGACAAACAGCTTTCAACCTTTCACCACTGAGTATGTGGTTAGCTGTGAGCTTGTCATATATGGCCTTTATTATGTTGAGGTTCATTTCCTCTGTTTGTTGAGAGCTTTTGTCTTGAAAAAGATTTTCTATTTTGCAAGTGCATTTTCTATGCTTATTGAGATGATTATATGATTTTTATCTATGTTATTCTATTAATGTGGTATATCATATTGATTGATTTGTGTATGGTTAACCATCCTTGCACCCCAGGGATGCTCTGTATTGCATAATCATTTCACTCATTGTATAATTCATCTCCAGAATTTCTGTTTGATTCTTTTTTTATGATTTCTACCTCTTTGTCTAACTTCTCATTTTGTTCATGTATTGTTACTCTAATTTAATTGAATTGTCTTTCTTTGTTTTCTCATAATTCATTGAGCTTCCTTTAAACAGCTGCTTTGAATTATTTATCAGGCAAATCACAGATCTCCATGTCTTTGGAGTCAGTTCCTGGAAGATTTTTGTGATCCTTTGATGGTGTCACATTTCCTTGATTTTTCATGTTTCTTGAATTTTTGTGTAGCTGTCTTTGCCTTTGTAGTAATAGTCACTTCCTTCATAATTTACTATCTGCTTTTAAAAGATAAATACCTTCTGTCAGCCCTGCTACAGATTCTGAGGCTTTCTCAGATCTTCTATGGATATGCCTGTTCCAAGCTTCTTGTTTCCCATTGTTGCAGAATTCTTAAGTTTTTATGCCTTCTCCCAGTCCTACAACACACCAGGCCAGGTGCTGACAACCCTCCTTTTGCTTTTGCTTGTGGTCTCTCCCTGGCCTGCAAGTTGGGCCAGCTTTCTGCAAGTGCTCACTGGCTATCTGCCAAAGCTCACTCTCTTCACCATCAGGAACATGGACAGAGCCAGCCACAGGGTGGGGTGTTTGTGGGTGAGACGCAGGGAATACTGGGGATGCCCTTGGGCTAGTTGGGCGAATTCTTGGCAAGGTGTTCCCAGCAGCTCATCACTGAGCTTCTTCATGGAGTCTGCAAAGTAATTAGTAGGATCCACACCTCTTTAATTACCTCGAGATTCTTATCTGCCACTCCCCCAGCCTCTTCCTGCTCATGCAGCTCAAATGAGCCTCTTTTGCAATGTCCCACACATCTGGGGAACGTGTGAACTCACTCACATCCTCTCACCTTCCCCTGCAGAAGAAATCTTGGTCCGAGAAGATCTCTCTTGACCCTCAGATGTGCCATCTTGCAGGAGGGTTTTCATAGGTAAGGTCAAACTCTTCCTTTTACTCCATTCAACATGTTCAAACTTGTATTTTTTTGCTCCAGTGGTGTGTTGGAATTCCTCCCCTGGAAGCCTAGATTTTCACAACAGTTCTTTCAGCCATGAGTGATTGTGTAAGGCAATGTTCTTCATAGGCTCCTGGACCATGGCTGAGAGGGACTGGAGTCAGTTCACAGGCTACCACAGGGTCCATAGCTGGGAGATCTCTACACCTATTACTGAACATGTGAGTGGACAAGACTCCTCCTGGGTCCCTTGGTGTATAATGCTGATTTCCACAGCTTCCACAAAGGCACCTGTGTCCATGGATGGTTGTCAAATTGCTGTTGATGAAGGGGGGATACAACTAGGCATGTTTTCTTTATCCATGTTGCTGATATCACTCCTCTGAATCATTTTTATTAGGGATGTTGAGGGAAAGAGAGCTAAGAGACACATGCAATAGAGAGGAAAGGCAACGGGAATAATAGCATGGTCGTTTGTCTCAGAGATCTTAAACTTGTGTCAGGACCTTGGGGAACAGAGTTGCAGGAGAATGCAGGAGAAAAAGACATTTTTTATGAGTTGTTATTTTATGGGCAAAAGCAAAGTGACAAGAGGCAAGGTGACAAAATGTGAGGTAGCTCAGGAAAGTGTCCCTTCTATTTCTGTAAGTAAGGTTCCTTAGACTCACTGAGGCTTCAGAAAAACTGGTACCACTTTGGCATCTTATTTGTGGCTTTTGAACATTGCAATATTACACCTTTACCACAAATGTCATCCTTATGTCGGTGGGGCTTGGAAGCAAGGGAAGAACCAAGGGGCTCTCAATTGGCTTCTAAGGCAAGCAACATCAGACAGGAAGGCCAGAACTTAAAGTTATAACCAACAACTCTCTGTTTCCCGAGAGTTCCCAGAAGTAACTTGAAGATTTTGTGTGAAAATAAGAAATGAATGTATTTCATGAGCAAGTTGAAGAGATAATCAGTGAAAAGTGGATTGTACTACTAAATTATCAATGCACTGGTGCACTTGTGCACCATTTTCACAATGGTTCGGTTCAAAAGATGAGTAATCCTTAAACTGATTATAATGAAAATTTAAGATTCCAAGCTAATTTTCTAAAAGGGTTTTTATTATTTTTTATTCATCAAATGATTCTAATCTTCTTATATTTAATGTCAAATATACCATAAGAATATATCTGAATGTGGCAAACCTGGTCCAGTTATAAGAATTAGTCTATGCTTTTGTTGAGAAATTAAACTTAGTATTGATTAAATAAAGTACTTATTTCGCTACAAATATAAAATCTGCTATTGACCCCAAAATTTGATATCCTATATTTTCAAGTTTTCAAAGTTATTGGGGAAGTTTATAATTATAATATTCTTGGAGAAAATATTTGTGAATATGTATGTATGTATATATATGTACATATATATATATATAATTTTTTATGTAGATAAGACTTCTAACTGTTAATATGCTAATTGCTTCTTTGAGAAAACTCCAGCGCTTTGCATACTCATGTGTACTAGTTGCTGTAACACTGCTTTGTTTTCTGTTTTGCTACAAGTAAAACCTTTTTTTTCATTTTTTGCACATTTTATACAGATAAAAAATATATATTATAAATATTTATATATAAGTAAATAAATATGTATATTATACATTATATATATAGCTTCCTTCTTTCTGCATTATGTAATTCAAATTGCCCATACATTATCTTCTCTTGGAACTCCTTACACCAAGAATTTAACCTATCAGAGGGTAAGTTAATCATCTTCTACCAACAGTCACCCATTCCTAATTTTAAAAGCTTTGCCTTTGTCCTATTCCCCCAGGGTAAATATCTTATAATCACTTTCACTTTTACTTTCTATTTTCTTCATTAGATCTAATCCATTACTAAGCTTTGACACTTTTTCTTTTTTGGTCTTGACGGTGCTAGAGACCCAGTCGCTTCCTTGCCCCTAGGGTTTCTCCAGTGCACCTGATTCCCTTACAACCTTTGGAATAACTTTCCCCCACTGCTCTTTTTTTTTTTTTTATCAAGTAATTTTCTTTCCTTTCATTATTTTAAATCTAGCTATTTTATTTTTGCTTTCAGAGGTCCACTGTCAGTTGCATTTCCTACCTTACCATCCTTGCTCTTTACAATCTCTGCTCTTGTCAGGTTAAACATGCATTCCTTCTCTACACTTGCCCATTTTACCTCCCAGCCATCAAGTCAGATACTTCCTTTCCCACAGCTTTTCTGTATCTTAAACCCCGAATTCCTTGTTTTCAATATTTAATAACAGGAATGGTTAAGTAAAATATGATAGGTTCATAGAATAAAAGACTATGAAGTCCCTGAAAATATTTTACACTAGTTTTAAATTCATAAGCTGAGTGATAATAAATATTTTCAAGTGGGAGAAAATGGATTAAAATTCATTCTAATAGTGTTTTAGGTAAGTTTTTTGGGGAACTAGACTTTGAGATAGACATTTGCTAACAGGAAGTCTTGTGAAGACCATCATTTTGATCAACACATTTAGGGGACTAAGAGAAGTAGGACTGAGCTGAAAAAGCTGTTGATCTATAACATGGTTGGAGCAAGGGATTCCACCAATTTCATAAGGATCTTTTCATTTGATTGTGATTCTCAGAGAATCACTCAGCTGAGAGCTAACAGCCCTGACACTCACACTCCCAGCAGCTGGGGAGTGAATGCCTCCGGGCTGAAGGAATATCTGGGAGGCATAGCACAGCATCCACTCAGAGACAAACATGGTACCTTTATAAAATTACATAATCAGAAGAGCAAGAGCTGCAAAGAAACACAGGGACATGTTTATTATCTCCAGTTAGTAGGGTTATAACTGACTTTTACATATTCTTATTTAAATTTTCTAATATTTTCTACATTGGTTGCAAAAGAGAAAGAATGAAGTTTTAATTAGGTAAAATTAATACATGTTACTTAAAAATATCTCACCTTTGACATTTTTTCCATGATTTTCTTAATTTTTACTAAGCAAACTGGTTACTCTGTTCTCCTTAAGCATTTTCTTTTGGTCAGATTTTATCACTTTTTTGTTTATAACTACAACCTCTGTGGGCTCTCTCTCTCTCTCTTTCTCTCTCTCCAAGTAGATATTAAACTTCTCAAGAATAGGTGTCATGTCTCCATGTCTTTTTTGGTTTCTCTTTTTTATTATGATTTAAATATATATATATATTTTATATACTTAAAGCTGCTAATATGGGGTTCTGTGTAGAGTAGATGACTATGTTGTTGAGCAATTGGAGGAAAGGAAATTCAGAGCTATATTAGGGCTAATTTTAGCAACAGACACAAGTTACCAGCAGATCCTGGCTAAGAAGCAACATTCTGCTTACAGTTGCGGTTTTCAGGCATTGCCTATGTAACCCAGTCACTCTGTGGTGTACTCTGTAGCTAAAAGAAATTCATAAGCCTACAACTAAGAGTGACTTTGGTTATTCTTGGGACTGACCTATTAATGTTAACATAGAAAATTTATCCCTTATATTGAGACTTCAGCTTGGCCTATTGTATGTTTGCCTCAAACATAGAATGATAAACCCCATAAAGTAGTATAAAAAAAAAGAAAAAGACTTTTAAAAAGCTGAAAGGGGCCCTGGTGTTTTATAAGTTCTGTGGGCCATAGACTTTTCAGTCACTTTTAGAAAAGTGGTTGTTCATCAAGTAACAGTTCGTGTAAGGAATTATTGAGAACACTTTTAAAATAAGCAAGATATCTAAAACTCTAATAGCTTTTTTGCTAACTTGACATAAAGGAAAAAAAGAAGGTAGAAATATCTATTTTTGATATCTGTCAAACTCAAGCAAACTTGAGTCAGAATAAACTAAATATAGCTGATAGAGTCATTTAAGATATTACTTAGAAATAGCTTCAAGCCCCAAGGTTATACTGAGCTTGAAGTTATTTTGTCCAAATAAATAAAATTTACCCTCCTAACAGAGGACAGTTACAAACTCATGTTTATCACTGACGGTTCACTAAAACTCAGTAGTTACTTGGTAGTATTCTAGTAGTAGTATTCTAATATATTGTATAATTTACTAACAGTTCTGATAATGTATAAAGAGTATTTTTAAATGAAAAAAGTAGGTTTCCTCATGGTTTTCTTTATCTTGCTTAATAAAAATCATGTAGTTTATCTCACATTAAGCTTCAGATGTATCCTATTTTAAAAGTATTCTCAGTAATTCCTTACACAAACTGTTACTTGATGAACAACCGCTATTCTAAAAATGATTGAAAAGTCTATGGCCCACGGAACATATAAAGCATCAGGGCCCCTTTCAGCTTTTTAAGAGTTCTATTTTACACTACTTTATGGGGTTTATCATTCTATGTTTGAGGCAAACATACAATAGGCTTAGCTGAAGTTCCAATATAATAGATAAATTTTCTATGTTAACATTAACAGGACAATCCCAAGAATAACCAAAGTCACTCTTAGTTGTAGGCTTATGAATTTCTAAAAATGTATCCTGTTATCCACCTCCTCCCAGTCTTCAAGTAAATCACTTTCTTTCACTGCTTGCATTACTATTTTATAAATATGTTATCTCTATTAATACACAGCTAATCATCCTATAAAACTTGATGTTATCTTAGATTCTGCTTCCTCATTCAGTTGACAAAGTCTGTAATTCTACATCTTCCCTGGCCTCAGGGATCACTCTTGAATTTTGCTTCTTTTCATCCTTCCTTTTCCATTGCCTTAGTCTAGGTCTTCATGCAACGAGCTTTAAAAATCTTTCCTTACATCAGTCTCCAGTTTGTCCTTAGTTTCAGCACTAGTTGACCTCACTCTCCATAAACCTGATTATTTAAAACTTTAGTTGCTTTCTTATTGCCTGAAGAATAAAACTTAAGTTATCTCAGAAAGAGAAGTGTAAGCCTTCACTATCTGGTTTCCCCTTTTTTCCAGACTTGCCTCCTATTACTTTTCCTCCAGCATTCTCTAACCTTCTTTGATCAAGAAGGTAGATCTGGGAAGGAGGCTCATGAGGTATGTAGAAAGATAAAGGCACCTGTTTAGTCAGCCAGAAAATAAAGAACCTTCTGGCCATATATGTGATGTCAGATGTTGGAGCACATCACCTTCCCTTCCCCAATTAACTTACATTCCCAATGTTCTAAACTTCTTATAATTTTTCATACTACTGGCAATTTTGAACTTTTTATCTTGAAACTTTTAGTTCAGGTGTTTTCAACCATGTTTTAATTTGATCGATGTCTACTTGTTCTTTGAGATACACCTAAATTGTCACCTCCTCAGTGAAATTTCTTCAATACTTTTAGGAAGTCTTTGTTTTTGTTCTCGTTCTTATAGCTGTGAACTCATATGTCTATGAGTTATGTTTCTAGCACTTATAAAGCTATATTAATATCTGTCTCTTGGCTGAATAGTGAATTGATCTCCACACCTATAGCGCCTTGCTCAAGGATAGGAGCTCAATAAAGTTTTGCTAATTAACTGAACAAATTAATACAACAATTTTCCAAAGCTCTAGGAGGCTATGGGAGATGTGCATGACGGGGTCCATTTTAACCAATGAGGAAACATCACCTCTTACAACTATGTTAATTTCAGGATGTTACAGAAATAGCTCAAGCAAAAGATAATGAGAGTACCTAATTAGAATTGTAACTATGGTGGAGATAAAATGAATGATAATGTTGAGATATAATCAAAATATCCAGGTGACATTGATAAGAGGGATAATAGGAGAAAAGAGGGAATGATGACTTTATTCCTGAGATAGTTTTAAAGTGTATAAATATTTCAGATTTTGTATTGATTATTTGCATCTAGGTGTTCTTTTATACCTAGTGAACAAAGCATTGAAGTTTTTTTCAATAATTTGTAAGTTAGCTGAAAACAATTGTGGCATGTTTCAGAATATTGATAAGTAGAGGATTCTTTCAGCGTGATCAAGTAATCTAAGGGAAAAGGCAAAAGTAGTCACATTATGCAAAAAACAAATTTTCAAAAGCAACAGTGGCAGGAAATGAAAAAGTGACTAAGTATTAGAGGACCTGGGGGTCCTAGTTTCAGATCAAATTTCTGTCACTATGATTTTGGGAAATTGAGTTAAATTCCCCAGTTACAATTACCAGCTTAGTAAAGCATTGGCTTCTATGATTTTTCATTTGGAACAAGACTTAAAGAAAACATTTGACTATCAGTGGCATATTTTTTTATAATTGTAACAATTTCTATAGTTTGTTATTCAAAGAAATTTATTTTTTCTCAAATAAGAAAAGGAGAGTCAAGTATCTCCCACTTGTTTCTCTTGGACAACATTGCTACAGTTTGTCTGAGTTGAAGGATATGTGGTTGGTTTTCAGACCGATCTAATAACCCTACCTAAATCTTCCTTTTATTTAAGCCTTTTTTTTTTTTCTTCGGTACACTGGCCTCTCACTGTTGTGGCCTCTCCCGTTGTGGAGCACATGCTCCAGATGCACAGGCTCAGCGGCCATGGCTTATGGGCCCAGCCTTTCCGTGGCATGTGGAATCTTCCCAGACCGGGGCATGAACTCGTGTCCCCTGTATCGGCAGGCGGACTCTCAACCACTGCGCCACCAGGGAAGCCCCTATTTAAGCCTTTTTAACTAGTCCTAAGCAGCTACTAGAGTTCATCTAAAAGTCTATGCTTGAAAATTTCTCAGTTAAATATATTAGACATGGATATGGTTTTAAAACTACTCAAATTTGCAAATATAAATTACTAAACATTCAATCATTTATTCATCCATTCACTCAACACATTTTGTGCACTAATGTTAAAGGGTACTGTAAATATTGCAACGGAGAAGACAGATATAGTAGCCAAAGTAGGCAAATTGCTATAATCAACAACCCTAAAATTTTAGTGACTTAATGCATTACAAGCTGTTTTGACCCATATTGCAGTCCAAAGGAGTTTTTGGATTTAGGAGTTTTGGATCTCTGTTGATGCAGAGATCATGGCTCCTGCCTGCTGGTGGTTTCTCAGTGTCTGTCACTAGATTGTTCACAACAGTCTGGTTGATGAAGAGAGATTCTCGAGGGCCTCAGGATGGTATAAAAGCTAGGCAGGAAAGCATTGCGGAAAACTTCTGTCTACATTCCATTGGCTGCCACTAAGCATATGGCCACATCTAGCTTTCCAGGGAGGCAGGAAATACAGTCTATGTGTCCAAGAAGAAAAAAAATTAGAACTTGTGGATGTATACCATTATCTGTGCCAGACAAACAAGATTCTCCTTCTAATGGAGCTTGTATACTATTGGGAGTAACAGCAGCAATCAATTAAACAAATAAATGAAGAAGCTAATTTCAGATAGCGTCAAATGTTCTGAAGAGAATTAAAGCTATATGATATTATAAAGAATGGAGATGGGGAAAGCTAATGTAAATTGAGTGGTCAAGGAAGTTTTCACAGGGTGAAAATATCTGAGCTGAGCCAAGATCTAAATTATAAAAGGGAAAAAAATGTGAGAGCTACTGTGACAAGATATGCGTATAGCCTGCTCCAGGGAAAGAGAGTAGCAAGTATTATGACTCTAAGTAAAAACTGGCTTGCGTTTTCAAACAACGCAAAGGAGACTTGTGGGACTGTAGTTGAGCGATATAGGATCAAAAAGCTAAGTAAGAGCTGGCTCATTGAAGTCTTTTAGGTGATGGTGAGAAGTTTTCATCTTATTCAGAATGCAGTGAGCAAATATTGGAGTTTGGCTGAATTAGTATAATAGCTGAATGTGACTGGGAAGGTATGTTTACTGACATAGATATTATTATGGGATTTTAACATATCATCGTTGAAGGTAATAATTGGAAAAAAAACCTGTTTCATGATTACACCCTCACTATACTCTTCATACTTTTCAGAGTATTTATAAAAGTGTCTAGAGTGTCATACGTAAAGAGATCGGGTCTGGATTGCTTAAAGTCATGGTATGGCAGAGATTCAATATAGAGAGAATAAAGGGCCTACAATGAAATCCTGGAGCCCACCAAGACATACAGTTTAAATAAGGAGGACAGTAGGTGAGGAGTTGCAAAAGAGCAGTTTGATTACAGGAGGAAAACAAGGAAAGTGATTGTCTTAAAATCCTAGAGAATGTTTAAAAAAACGGACTGGTAAATTATGTTGAAAGTTACTAAGAATTGGAACAAGCTGAGAACAGAAAAATAAGTATTAGATTTTGCAGCATACAAGGTCCTTGTATGACTTTGATGAGACCTATTTCATTGAAAAAGTGAACACTGACATTTTATTGGACAGGTTGAGGAAAGAAAATGGTATAAGGCTTGGAGAAGAAGGAATATAGATACTATGAAAAATGTTTGTGTGAATGAGAGTCAAAATATGGGATTATGAGACAAAAGTGGAATCTTTAGGATGGAAGATACTAGAGTATGTTTGCATGCTAATAGACAAAATGTAGAAAAAAAAGAAATTTATTAACTCGAGATAAATTTTGATTGCAAGTGCAAAGTCTCCAGACTGAGATCCAGACCCAAGGAAAGGATTTTACTTTAGACATGAGTAGGTGCACTTAACTCATTGTAACTGAAGGAAAGTGGTTAGAAAGTAGATATGTTTGATGGGAAGAAGATGAAGGTGTTTTCAAAGGAAATATCAGCTACGAGTTTGTGTGGCTCTCTGTCTGGGTGTGTATGCTCATGTGTATATGGTGATGGTATTATGAGTTATAGGTGAGCCATTGGAAGGTTGGGAAGCATTTTGAAAGATTGAATAGAAAAGCTGGTATGAAATGGTCATTTTTATGCAAGCAAGTATTAATATATTCAGTATGAGTGATAAGATGGTCTGTTTCGATTGCATGCTTGTTTGAGATTTATGGTCATGGATTAAGGCTACTCAGCATTTGAAGATTTTTTTTCCTTTACCTAGTTAGCAGCCCTATGACAGGCATGGAGTAGGTGAATATTTGGGTTTAGCTTTTAACTAGGGTTGTGGTCTTGTCAAGAAATTACAAGGAAGGAGAGGAATGTTAGAAAATTGAGGTCAATTGCAAAGGAGTGATTGCAAACATGGCAGAAAAAAATGGTTTCTTTTGAATCAACTCTTCAGATGATTTTTTAAATCTCCATTTCAAAATGCTAGTATAAATATATACAGAAACCACTTTATTTAAAATTACTATTGTTGTTGTTGTTTTAGTATTATTCAAGCTAAGGTGTTTATATTATCACTTAATTTATGTTGTTCAGTTAATCTCCAAGTTATTTTGAGGGACAATTTAAAGACAAGGAAATAAAAATACATGATAGTTGTTATTCATATACTTAGGATGTAGGCAAATTTAACTTCAAGGAAGAAAATCTAAACAACATCTCATTACCTCAGAAATGATGAAAATAGTGTCTCTTGTAAAATTCCTTTGGATAATTTGACTGTTCTGAGACATAGAAGTATGGTGAGCAAAGAACATATTCATAGTCCTTTTGGCAGCTAGGCTGCTCTTCTTGTTCCTAGCTTTGTGACACTGTTTCATTCAAGGCTAGCCACAATGGAACAGTCAACAAAAATTAGTTGGACATCAGGTATTATTTTTAAACTTGGATATTTTTGTGGTATTTTCTAATGAGTTGATTTATGTTTTTTAAATTATGAACTGTTTCAATGAATATGTATGAAAAATAGTAGGAACAAGGGATGAGTAATTTCTATGTAGTAGATATTTTATAACCTGATTTAATCACCAAAATAATTCTACAAGGCAAATATCATTACCCCAATTTTAGACAATAAGAAAACAAGTTTAAGAAAATTTATATAATTTGCTCAAAGGCACAAATGCAGTGAGTGACTGAACCTGGATTTGAGCACAGATCTGTCAGTCTACCAAATCTGTGTGCTTTTTGGGTCAGAAACTTGCCTCCAGGTTTCTAACTGAATGTCTGTATCAGTTTAATTTGTGCAACCATGTAATATTTAAACTAATGGATGTAATGAAAAACGGCGCATAAACAAATAATCTAGCTGTTTGATAACATTTAAAGCATACAGAAAACAATTCAAATTTCCTCCTACACAATAAAAGATTTCAAGATTAGTGGTATATGGGTTTAGGATTTACTAGCATTTGAAATGATTTTTGATAATATAAATTGGTCTTAATTATCTATATTTTGTCCAATATTAAATAAAATGTTATATGCTGCTGACCATGGAAACCAAGACTATGCTGTCTCTATTTTCGCAGCTCACTCAAATGAAACCAGGTAATTCCATCTTTTTAATTCCCTTTGACCCAGTTCACAGTCACCCCTAAATGGATTCCAGAAATACCAGTTCTGCAGCTTGCAGAGTTTTCGTAAAGCAAGCCTAATGGATCAAAGTGTGTCATTCTATCTGGCATCAATTTATTCATCATGCAATAAATTCACATTTTGTGTTAGGCTTAACACAGTGCTTGGGAAAGATAAAGCCAAGAGTCTTGACCTCAAAGACATACATATATCAATATCTGTATTGATATAGGTATATATATATATATATATAAAATATATGATGTGCATATAGATATGGATATATATATGCAGACATACATATACAAACATATATATATGTAAATATATAATATATATAATTATGAATTTTATATATAATTTTTCTAACAATGTAGGGTACAAAATTATAACCATAGAATTGCTATGGATTGCAATATATTTACCCATGAAAATTCAGAAGAGAGCAAGATGAATGTGGCCCAGAGTATTAGTAACACAACCAGCAGTTAACATTATCTTGGTATTACTAAGCTCTTTACATAAATTATCTCATTTAATTCTTCTTTTAGTCATTCATTGCTGGATAACAAATTATGCCCGAAACTAACAGCTTAAAACTACAAATGTTCATTATTTCACAGTTTCTGTGGGTCAGGAGTCTAGGTACAGCTTATCTGGGTCCTCTGCTTCCAGGTGTCTCATCAGGTTGTAGTCAAATTGTCACTGGGTCAGTGCTGCAATAAGTTCAAGGCTCACTGGGGGCTGAAGAACACACTTCTCACCTTACTTGGCTGTTGGCAGACCTCAGAAGATCTGCTTCCAAGTTCACTCAGATGGGCCTCTCCACAGAACTACCTTGTGACATGGCAGCTGGCTTTCTCCAAGGTGAACAATCCAATGGAGAACTAGAGAGAGCACCCAAGGTGAAAGCCACACTCATCTGTAACTTAATCTCAGAGGTGACATCATTGTTTCTGCCATATTTTGTACATTAGAAGCAAGTCAAGAAGTTCAGCCCATAATCAAAGGGCTGGCATTACACAAGGCTATGAAAACCAAAAAGCCAAGGATCACTAGAGTCCATCTTAGAGACTGTCTACCACATTCCTAAAATAAATAAAATAAAACAGCCTTATGCAGTAAGTGCTGTTTTATATAGGTAAGGCAACTGAGACACAGGTTGTTTAAATAACTTCCTCAATTTTATATAGCTAAAAAAATGAGAAGGCTAGGATTCAAACTTGAAATTATTATTGCAGAGTCTAAAAAGATTTCCAGAAGTTAAAATTTAAAGAAAAAAAATACTTTATTCTGGGAAAGAAATAAAATATAAGCACAAAACAGAAATACAAGTATGAAATTATATATGATATTAATAATGCAGAGAAATTGATTTAGAAGTTGGTAGGAAATCTAGTTGGAAAAATTGGTTTATGTTAGTGAGCTTTTAATATATGGCTAAGGAGTTTAGACTTATGGACAAGTGAAAAGTCATCAATTTATTTTAAATTTTATTTGATTGTGGTAAGAACACTTAGTCATCAATTTCTTTAAAACAAAGAAATCACATATTCAAAGACTGGAAATTTGTAGGACAGTGTGTAGTGGTGTGAAACAAAAGATAAAGAGACCTGTATCAAGAGGAATATATGCTGCCACGAGAGTCTGACCAAAGGGTGAGTCAGCGGAAGGAATAGGCAATATCTACAAGTAAGAATCCCCGATTTACTGATGAGTTGGATGAGAAATTTAAAACTGTAAGGGACACAAATTACTCCAAGGTTTTGAGAGAGGAATATTGTAAAAGAAGAAGTGCAATGAAAACTTCAAAGGGCAGGATTTTTATGTAATTTTTTCACTTTTGCCCTCTGGAGCCTAGAATAGGTCATCATAAATCCCCTTTGAATAAATAAATAACAGAAGTTGCAATTTATTTGACAAAGATTCACTAAGATTAGCTCAAACAATAAATAAATAAATAAATGTAAGGGAGGGTTAAGATTATAAGGTTTCATGCCATTAAAACACAGCCAGATTTCATGAGAACTAGAGAACATCAAGACCTAGGACTATTGTGCTCACTTGGATGTGACTGTATGCTAAATTAATCTATCTCTCTGTTTGTCTGTCTCTCTCTCTTTCTCTTTCTCTCTTTCTCTTCGTTACTTTCAACCTTTGGGTATCTTAACCTGTTTTTATAAACACGTCCGCACTATTCTCTGCTGTGTATTGACAGGCTGTGCAAATGCTTTTCTATAATTTTAACTTGTATTTAGCTTTGTCTTGCACTGATGAAGACCCTGACTTAGATTTTATAGAGCAGAAGGTCTACTCTCAAGTGCTGATAAACTCTTCCTGTGTTAGTTCAAATGAGGGGGGGAGTCAGGGGAAAGAGAGGATTTTAAGATTTCTCTCTGGCTCAGGCTTGGGTCACATGTCTCCCGTGGTCTAATTAGCATTGGCAGTAGGTAGGTGGGTAGGAAGTTATGAGGCTTATTTCTTTCAAAGTTGACTGGAGGAGACATATTCTCTGGATAGATGGCCTAAGTGAAGTAGGCAATTTAAAATTTTATGGTCCTGTGCAATACAACACACATTATTTCTAATCCTTG
Organism: Globicephala melas; assembly: GCF_963455315.2. Lineage (NCBI taxonomy): Eukaryota > Metazoa > Chordata > Mammalia > Artiodactyla > Delphinidae > Globicephala > Globicephala melas. Next base: position 19,586,305 of record NC_083330.1, read on the forward strand.
ATGATGGCCCGTAGTGAGTTCTAAATATCAGAAACGGAAACTGAGGCTTTGGAAGATTTAGGTAAAATACTGCTACATAGTTCATTAGTAGTTTTAGACAAGATTCCTAATCCACTAGTTTCTGACCCTATAACTACTATCTTGCTCTTTATACTTCTCATTGCAACATACCACTAAGAGAAATAAGGAAGTTAAAATCAGAATGGTTATTTGTTTAATCGCGAGTCATGCAGGCCAAACTGTAATGGGCCAGTTGTTAGTGACTGCAGGCAACTAATATCCCTGACTCTTATAGCTCAGACCCTGTATCAACCTCACCTTATGCCTGACATATAGTGAGGCTCCAGGATGGGTGAGGTCTGTCTTAACACTTTTCTTGCTATTGAACACCTTGGATGTTTAATGGTTTATTTTTAGCCTTTGCCAACAGAGCTGCTCATCAAAATGCCATATGCTGGGCTTCCCTGGTGGTGCAGTGGTTGAGAGTCCGCCTGCCGTTGCAGGGGACACGGGTTCATGCCCCGGTCTGGGAAGATCCCACATGCTGCGGAGCAGCTGGGCCAGTGAGCCATGGCTGCTGAGCCTGCGCGTCCAGAGCCTGTGCTCCACAATGGGAGAGGCCACAACAGTGAGAGGCCCGCGTACTGCCAAAAAAAAAAAAAAAAAAAAAAAAACCCACAAAATTCCATATGACTTACAGAAGAGATCACAGTTATCAAATATTGGCTGCAGAATTTTGGCAGAAAGGTGAAAGAAATTGTAGAGTTACATAATATCAGACGAAATATAGATTGAGATGGTTAGTTATTTAGTTGCTTTGTTCTAGGGAGTAACTTGTTCCTTTACAAAAAAAGAGTTTGCGAAAAGCGAATGATTATAAACAAGAGACATAAACTAATGCAATGAGGCAAATAAGAAGGGAAGAGGGTATGGGAATAAAATCATTGCTGAGGAAATAGGTAAAGACATGTGTCTCTTCTTAAGTGACAAGAGGGAAAAGATATGGTTGAAGGAGAAAAATCTCACCAGGTACTATATTCTAAATAAAGCAGGAAATGATGTGCTTTGCTATGAATAAGACATAAAAAAGAATTTATACTTAAGGAATGTAGAGAAGGTTTGGAATAGAATATATCCATGAGATTCTCTCAGATAGATTTTTAAATGGAATTACATTGACATGGATACTCCAACAATATTAATTTACACATTTATAATGTTAGGTAAGAGCAATCTAGAGCAGGAAATAATGTTCAATTATCTGTACAATTCATAGATTCTACTACAGTTCAATTCAGATAGTAGCTGCTTAATAAAATTTTGAAGAATAAATCAACTAAAAAGTGAACAATACATATGGTCTATATTTCATTTAAGATATGGTATCATATTTGGAAAGTATGAATATTATGCACCTATTTAAGGAATTAATTGAAAGTTTTTAATTTTTATGTTAGCTATCATATGAACTATTTATAACAGCAATTTATATAATCAAAACTGTTTAAGTTTTGTTAGTGATATCCTAAAGAGAGAAGAATGACTGCACTAGGAAGTATTATTGTTGAGAAAATTTCTCAAATTCATTTTCATAAAAGGGAGAAATTATTGATAAGCACATCTAAATTTGCAGATTGGTTATTTTCAGAGGTTATTTGGGGTCATAATTGTAAATCTCATTACCGTGCTTGAAGGAGGTCTCTTTCATTATTATGGTGTCGAGGTCCATATCCCTGAAGCTAATTGCAAGGTAGAGATGCAGAGTTCTAATTGTTTGCCATCAAAATAGCTGTGTAAGCTTGATTAACAGTGTTCAGCAACATTCATAATAGTCCAAGCCTGGCCCTGCATAAAATAGAAACTGTGAAAAAAATCAATAAGATTTAATAAGATCAGGAACAATCACTTACAATAGTACATCAATCACACAAAGTAATAGGTGCAGGATTTGATAGGGTCCTGAACTGCCTGAGAGATTCATAACCAGTACTCGTTAATGATTTGTTCATTTGCATTTTATCAATCCAGCTACAGCTGACAAGCAGAAGGAGCAGGAAAGAAATATGTTGACTTAAACTCATCAGCTTTGCAATTAAAAAAAATAACACATAATAGCAAATGTCTTGTCACATAGAAATCTGATGTTATTACAAAGATGTGTGCAATTGTTGACTCCTCAGTCTGGGCTGGCAGTTAGACTTGCAGAATAGCTGGCACAACAGTGTCTCTGTGGTCACCAGGAAGTCTCAAAGGTTAGAAAGAATGTACCATGTGAATATGAATTTCCTCTCCACCTCTCATAGACCTTGATCGCATATTTGATGCAAAATGTGAACATTTCCTTGTTTTGATCTCTTTGAAATAAATGAAGCTCCTGGCTTTGCCTTAGGCAAACCTATCCAATGTTAAAAAACAATCATAATGAGAAGACTTTCTGGTGATTATTGCTTAATATTAGCTCCTATTTCAGTTGATGTTATGACTATATAAAGTAATCATGCTGTATTTACCATCTATATTAAAACACATTTTGGGAAGAAAGGTAAATGGGTAAGATAAAATTGTGTAAACAAATTTTTGATTTTAAATAAACTATATTATTTAATGTGAAAAATAATCCCCCTATAAACATCAGAAGCATAATGAAAAGTCTGAGCTATTTCCAAGAAATTCATGTGGATTCCTGCTTGGAAAATTTCACAGGGGTTTTCTACGAAGACAATTCTGTGAGTGGTGGGATGCAGAGCACGTCATCAGAAACCAGCAGTGGTACCATCAAAAATGTGGGTTAATTAGTCTCTGTCCAAAACTATGGTAAATAATGTGCTCCTTCAGAGAAAAACATTGTGATTCAGGTCTTTGTGGATTTTTTTTAAATAGCTGATTTCTGTATAGTATCCTTTCATTCAATCAAATACAAGTAAAATCCCATTAGAATAGAATCCATGGGGCCTCTAAATTGTTTTGTTGTGGTAGAATTTGGTTAAAATTAATAAATATATTTATCACATTCCTAGTATGTAGTACATACTAGGGAGATAGACTTGATGCCCAGTCTCTTTTCCATTGAATTAACACAAGAAAAAAAGGGCTTTGAATAGGAAAGGGGCGGGAACTAGAGGCAAAGCATGCTGCTCTCATACCTTTTAGGCTTTCTCTAAATCCTGGATGACTTTCAAAATGGTTTTAGCCTTAAGATAAAATACTTATTTTTTCTTTCCTTTTTAAAGATAGGATTCATTAAGCTGACCAAAATTTTGATGTCTAAAAGACTGAAGAAAATAAAAAATAATTATTGTTTGCCATACTGACAAAAATAACTGTAAAGAGGTCAATCTTATGCAGCTTAATTTGCTCTCCCTACAAAGCAAACTACGCAGAAGCAAGTGCTTCAATTATACAGGTTGACTCTTCTAAGGCCATTAAACAGAAAGCATTAGTAAATTTACCACGAATCAATTCATAGGATGCCAAGTTGCCTAAAAGCAAATTGATAAATATTCAATTAAGTGAAAGACCAATTCACACTAATATTTGGCATTCAATGATTTGTTTTTGGTGAATTGGTTGGCTTCAAATATACAGCTGTCAGTTGTATGGGAATCATCATTATCAGTTCTGCTGGCATACGGAGTTTTAATTATTCTGAATATTCTTACCTTTCATTTATTGAAGAATCATTTTTGGCTCTGACATTGTAACAGGCCTTGGAGATGGAGATACGAATAAAAAGTATGTTTCAAATGTTCACATTCTAATAGAAACAGCATATATGGTATAAATATGCCTTTAAAACATTAATACTGTACTCTCTGGGCTCAGAAGAAGGCTTGATTAACTGTGGGTAGGTATCATCTTAAAACCATGGTACTCTTGATGGTGAAAACTGAGCTATTAATACTTACATTGAAACATCAGGACTATAACAAGGGCTGCTTCAAACAAACCAGAATATATCTTTACTTTCGCTATAAGAGAAGAGGGTAAAGTATGGCTTGTTGAGGAAAATTATGAAGGAACTGGTGCCATTTGAATTGAGATGTTAGAAATAAGTAGAATTTCCCCATTCTGGGTGAAGAAAATCCATTTCAGACACAAATAAGCATGAGCAATGGCACAGCAAGGAAGTGCCTGTGTGTCCAATGAAGGGCGAAAGACAGCAAAGTGGAGATTTATTATTATGGGAGACCATACATCTGGATTTTTTTCTGTAAGATAAAGGGATTATTTGAAAGTGTTTGAGAAGGAATTAGCAAAAAGAAGTAAAACATACAGTATTGTTTAAGTGGTTACTATTTTGTGCTCTAGAAACAAAGATACCTAGATTTGCATGCCAGCTCCTGCACATGGGTATCTGATGGACTTTGTTTCATATCTATAAGCTTCATTTTCTTCATCACATATGATGTATATAAATCACCTACCACAGTGGCACACAGTAAGCACTCAGTGCTCATTAGGTGTTACTATGAATAGAAAAATGTGTCCTTGTATAATAGAAAGAACTTATTTCAAATCCTATGTATTCAAATATGATAAAATTATCTAATTTATCTGAAGCTTAAAATTGATATTTTAATGAGAATATATACTTACACAGGTCTTAAAACTGTAATATACTCTTCAAATAATATGGTTTGTATAAGATCTCTATTTCATAAAGAGGAAACATATATGCTAGTAGCAGCCTTGAGAATGGATGAGGCAGGAGACAGAGTGAGACTGAAGCTAGGGAAGTTATTTAAGAAACTTGTTGCAGATGGTTACTTTGACGGACTCAATGAACCTAGAACCTCCTAGAATTAACACCTTTAGGTGTTCTTCTCTCCCACTGATTCCAAACTTGACCATGCAACTAAATGTGATTAACTTTGGACACTGGGACATTAGAAGCATAATGCAAGTGGAAGCTCAGTAAGCCCTTGCACATTAGCACCTGCCTTCTTGGAGTATTTCGTTTTGGAACCCAATTGCCAAGCCTTGAGGAAGCCATGGAAAACCCTTATGGAGAGAGGGAGAAAGATGCCCAGCCTGGCTCCAGTTGTCCTAACTATCCCAGCTGAGACACCAGATATGTGAGAGAAGAAGTCCTCTTAGGCATCCAGCCCTGGAAGATACAGTGGGGAACACTGGCAAGCTGTTCCAATCAAGCCCAGTCAATATTTCAGAATCATGAACAAATAAATACTTATTGTTTTAAGCCATTAGCTTTTAAGGTGGTTCCTTTTATAGCAACAGATAACTGCAACAGAAACTGGTACCCAGAAGTCGGGTGCTTTCATAACAAAATAGTAGACTACATGGCACATGCTTTGGGGCCAGGTGGCAGGTGTAGGCCTGAGAGCATAAAGGAAATTGCTATTAGAGGCTGAAGTAAAGAGGATTCAAATTTTGTACTACAAAACAATTAGTAAGAATGTCACCTGCAGTAACACGAAAAAAGTATCAGTAGCTTTGATAAGATTTCTAGAAAAAATATGGGAAATGCCAACTGGATATATTTAGTTTCCTATCAAAATTAGAGGAAATATAAAGGAGTTATGACTTGCTCTGTTAAAAAAGAAAATTGTTTCCTATCCTTAGGGTTTCCTGGCAGAAGACTCTGAAAATTAGAAACTAAGTCAGATAAAGATCATATTTTGGGTGCTGCTCGTAATACACAGCCTCATAGTAAACATCTAGCCTAGGGTGAAAGTGAAGGACACTTTTTGAAACCTCAGAAAGATTTAAAGCTGTGTCTCAGAAAGCTAGATGAAGAGGCTTCTTAGAATCTTAAAGGTGCTATCCACAGCCCCCTAAATCACAATGTTTCAGGAGAATTGTATTGGGTGAACCACTACCAACTTGGATTGAAAGTGCTGACAGTTACAAAAGAAAAAAAGCCTATTCTATGAGAAGGAAGAAAGTCAAGAAGGCTACTCAGTTTCAAATATGAGCCATTTTTTATGAAAAGAAAGAAAATTTCGAGGGTAGATCCAAGGGCCAAGATGACTGATCTGAAGCTGTGTAAGACCACTTCATGGGAGCAAAACTGGGCCCTAAGCAAAGATCTTGTGAGACAATAAAAGGGCTTGTTTTAAGTCATTAAGTTTTGTCTTAATTTTTTATGACAGCAATAAAAAACTCATATGCTCTGTTCTCCAAATTTTGTTATTTGCTACTGGCTTATTTTGGACACCATTTATGCATCGCTTCAGAACCTGTTGGACTTATCTGTCTTTTATTTCATCCATTAATGTAGTGACCAGTTCTGCAAAGACTCTGATAAACAGAATTATCTTGACATTCTGCAGATGCCATGCCGTCATATTTGTTCACAGTATTGATAATATTATTTTAATTGAACATGGTGAGTAAGGATCAGGAAAGAAGCTTAATGCCCTAGTAAACCACAAGGCCTGTGTGAGAGGGTGGAATATTAAGCCTTAAGAAAAAAACTCCTGAACATTTTAGGAGTTTTAAGATATGAAGCATCCATCCTGGGAAATCACCTTCTTTTTTTTTTTTTTTTTTTTCCCTCAATTTCTTTAGCAATTCACAACTGCCATAAGGAGTTTCAGTTTTTGGTGGAATTCTGAGAATTTTGAATGCAATTTACACTGTCCCTGGATACAGAAAGTGGTCAGTTTCAAATAGACCCTAGGGTAAGGGACAGTCTTCCCTGCCACAGGGGCTATATGGTCAAGTCAATCCGATGGTGTTAGTAGCATCTCTGTTGCATAAGGATGCTATGTGGCAAGCCTCAGTAGTAGAGCTGAAGTATAGACTTTGTTCCAGAGGAAGAATATAACCTTCTGTATTTAAGAATAAGTATTCTAAAAATATCTCCAGTAGCTCTGGCCACTGTAGCTTTTGCACTAATGATTCTACATTACCTTTTGCAGAGATTGTATTTGGCCAACATCTGAACTGACCCTGTGATGAACTGACATTATACCACCCCTCACTCACAAACATTAGGCTCCATATAGTAGGTGAGTAGTCAGCTATAATAAAAGGCATGAGCCATCTGAATGGTGCCAGGGTGATTACTTCTTTCATACCAATTCTGATACTCTATCTCACCTGATTATTTCCAGCCACCTCTATGGAAACCAGTTCAGCATATCTTTATGTAACTCCAACTTGATATCACTTCACTTCAAGCCCCTGATGCACACCTTTAACTCCTTTCCTAAGAATTCTATGTTTGATTTCATACTGTCAAATGAGAAGGAACCCATTCTATTCATATGCATGTATTGTACAACATGGAAGTATGAGAGTTAATACACATTAGGTAAACCATAAAACAGTAAAATATGGCCGCTAGTAGAAAAATGCAGATTTTGGCCTGAGGTGACCCAGCACTGGAGCCTGCAGGCTCTTTGGTGTGGCTAATGGCAGACTCTTGGAGGGCTCACACCAAGGAGTACTTCCCAGAATTTCTGCTGCCAGTGTCCTGGTCCCTACAGTGAATCACAGACACCCACTGCCTCTGCAGCAGACCCTCCAACACTAGCAGCTCTGTGGCTGACAGTGTCTTGGTGCTCTGGCCAGGTGTCAGGCCTGAGCCTATTAGCTGGGAGAACCAAGTTCAGGACACTGGACCACCAGAGACCTCCTGGCCCCATGTAATAGCAAATGGCAAAAGCTCTCCCAGAGATCTCCATCTCAAAGCTAAGACCCAGCTCCACTCAACTACCAGCAAGCTACAGTGCTGGACACCCCATACCAAACAATTAGCAAGACAGGAACACAATGTCACCAATTAACAGAGAGCCTGCCTAAAATCATAATAAGTTCACAGACACCCCAAAACACACCACCGGACATGGACCTGCCCACCAGAAAGACAAGATCCAGCCTCATCCACCAGAACACAGGCACCAGTCCCCTCCACCAAGAAGCTAACACAGCCCACTGAACAAACCTAACCCGCTGGGACAGACACCAAAAACAACAGGAACTATGAACTTGCAGCCTGTGAAAGGAGACCCCAAACACAGTAAGTTAAGCAAAATGAGACGACAGAGAAATACACAGCAGATGAAGGAGCAGGTTAAAAATGCACCAGACCTAACAAATGAAGAGGAAATAGGCAGTCTACCTGAAAAAGAATTCAGAATAATGATAGTAAAGATGATCCAAAATCTTGGAAATAGAATGGAGAAAACACAAGAAATGTTTAACAAGGACATAGAAGAACTAAAGAGCAAAACAAACAGTGATGAACATCACAATAAATAAAAATAAAATTCTCTAGAAAGGATCAATAGCAGAATAACTGAGGCAGAACAATGGATAATTGACCTGGAAGATGAAATAGTGGAAATAACTACTGCAGAGCAGAATAAAGAGAAAAGAATGAAAAGAATTGAGGACAGTCTCAGAGACATCTGGGAAAATATTAAACACACCAACATTCAAATTAGAGGGGTCCCAAAAGAAGAAGAGAAAAACAAAATATCTGAGAGAATACTGGAAGAGATTATAGTTGAAAACTTCCCTAATAGGGGAAAGAAAATAGTCAAGTCCAGGAAGGACAGAGAGTCCCCTAGAGGAAAAATCCAAGTAGAAACATGCCAAGACACATATTAATCAAACTATCAAAACTTAAATACAAATAAAAAATATTAAAAGCAACAAGGGAAAAGCAACAAAAAACATAAAAGAGAATCACCATAAGGTTAACAGCTGATCTTTCAGCAGAAACTCTGCAAGCCAGAAGGGTGTGGCAGGACATATTTAAAGTGATGAAAGGGAAAAACCTACAACCAAGGTTACACTACCCCGCAAGGATCTTATTCATATGCGATGGAGAAATTAAAACCTCTACAGACAAGCAAAAGCTTAGAGAATTCAGCATCACCAAACAAGCTTTACTACAAATGCTAAAGGAACTTCACTAAGAAGTAAACAAAAGAGAAGAAAAAGACGTGCAACAACATACCCAAAAGAACTAAGAAAATGGTAATAGGCACATACATATTGATAATTACCTTAAACGTAAGTGGATTAAATGCTCCAATAAAAAGACATAGACTGGCTGAATGGATACAAAAACAAGACCTGTATATATGCTGTCTACAAGAGACCCATTTCAGACTTAGGGAAACATACAGTGTGGGATGTAAAAAGACATTCCATGAAAATGGAAATCAAAAGAAAGAAGGAGTAGCAATTCTCATATCAGACAAAATAGACTTTAAAATAAAGACTGTTATAAGAGACAAAGAAGGACCCTACATAATGATCAAGAGATCAATCGAAGAAGAAGGTATAACAGTTGTAAATATTTATGCACCTAACATAGGAGTACCTCAATCCATGAGACTAAGGCTAATGCTAACAGCCATAAAAGGAGAAGTCAACAGTAACACAATCATAGTAGGGGTCTTTAACACCCCACTTTCACCAATGGACAGATCATGAGAAATGAAAATAAATAAGGAAACACAAGCTTTAAATGATACATTAAACAAGATGGACTAAATTGATATTTATAGGACCTTCCATCCAAAAACAACAGAATACACTATCTTCTCAAGTGCTCATGGAACATTCTCCAAGATAGATCATAACTTGGGTCACAAATCCAGCCTTTGTAAATTTAAGAACATTGAAATCGTATCAAGTATCTTTTCCGAACACAATGCTATGAGACTGGATATCAATTACAGGAAAAAAACTGTAAAAAATACAAAGAGATGGAAGCTAAACAATACACTACTAAATAACAAAGAGATCACTGGAGAAATCAAAGAGGAAAGCAAAAAATACCTAGAAACAAAGGATAATGAAAACACGATGACCTAAAACCTATGGAATGCAGCAAAAGCAGTTGTAAGAGGGAAGTTTACAGCAATACAATCCTACCTCAAGAAACAAGAAACATCTCAATTAAACAAGCTAACCTTACACCTAAAGCAATTAGAGAAAGAAGAACAAAAAACCCCAAAGTTGGCAGAAGGAAAGAAATCATAAAGATCAGATAAGAAATAAATGAAAAAGAAATGAAGGAAAAAATAGCAAATATCAATAAAACTAAAAGCTGGTTCTTTGAGAAGATCAACAAAATTGATAAACCATTAGCCAGGCTCATCAAGAAAAAGATGGAGAGGACTCAAATAGAATTAGAAATGAAAAAGGAGAAGTAACAACAGACACTGAACAAATAAAAGGATCATGAGAGATTACTAGGAGCAACTCTATACCAATAAAATGGACAACCTGGAAGAAATGGATACATTCTTAAAAAAACACAACCTTCTGAGACTGAACCAGGAGGAAATAGAAAATATACAGACCAATCACAAGCACTGGAATTGAAACTGTGATTAAAATCTTCCAACAAACAAAAGCCCAGGACCAGATGGCTTCACAGGTGAATTCTATCACACATTTAGAGAAGAGCTACCACCTATCCTTCTCAAACTCTTCCAAAATATAGCAGAAGGAAGAACACTCCCAAACTCATTCTATGAGGCCTCTGTCACCCTGATACCAAAACCAGACAAAGATGTCACAAAAAAAAGAAAACTACAGGCCAATGTCACTGATGAACATAGATGCAAAACTCCTACAAAATACTAGCAAACAGAATCTAACAGCATATTAAAAGGATCATACACCATGATCAAGCAGGGTTTATTGCAGGAATTCAAGGATTCTTCAATATATGCAAATCAATCAATGTGATAGAGCATATTAATAATTTGAAGGAGAAAATCCACATGAGCATCTCAATAGATGCAGAAAAAGCTTTTGACAAAATTCAACACCCATGTATTATAACAACCTTCCAGAAAGTAGGCATAGATGGAACTTCCCTCAACATAATAAAGGCCATATATGAGAAACCCACAGCCAACAACGTCTCAATGGTGGAAAACTGAAACCATTTCCAGTAAGATCAGGAACAAGACAGGGTTGCCCACTCTCACCACTATTATTCAACATAGTTTTGGAAGATTTATCAGAGAAGGAAAAGAAATAAAAGGAATCCAAATAGGAAAAGAAGTAAAGCTGTCACTGTTGACAGATGACACAAGGAATCCTAAAGATGCTACCAGAAAACTACTAGAGCTAATCAATTAATTTGGTAAAGTAGCAGGATACAAAATTCATGCACAAAAATCTCTTTCATTCCTATACACTAATGATGACAAATCTGAAAGAGAAATTAAGGAAACACTCCATTTACCATTGCAACAAAAAGTATAAAATACCTAGGCATAAATCTACTTAAGGAGACAAAAGACCTGTATGCAGAAAACTATAAGTCATTGATGAAAGAAATTAAAGATGATACAAACAGATGGAGAGATATACCATGTTCTTGGATTGGAGGAATCAACATTGTGAAAATGACTATACTACACAAAGCAATCAACAGATTCAATGCAATCCCTGTCAAACTGTCATTGGCATTTTTCACAGAACTAGAACAAAAAATTGCACAATTTGTATGGAAACACAAAAGATCCCGCATAGCGAAAGCAATCTTGAGAAAGAAAAATGGGGCTGGAGGAATCAGGTTCCTGACTTCAGACTATTCTACAAAACTAAAGTAATCAAGACAATATGGTACTGGCACAAAAACAGAAATATAGATAAATGGAACAGGATAGAAAGCCTAGAGATAAACCCATGAATATATAGTCACTTTATCTTTTATAAAGGAGGCAAAAATATACAATGGAGAAAAGGCAGCCTCTTCAATAAGTGGTGCTGGGAAAACTGGACAGCTACATGTAAAAGAATGAAATTAGGACACTCCCTAACACCATATACAAAAATAAACTCAAAATGGATTGTATACCTAAATGTAAGGCCAGACACTATAAAACTCTTAGAGGAAAACATAGGCAGAACACTCTGACATACATCATAGCAAGATCCTTTTTGACCCACCTCCTTGACAAATTGAAATAAAAACAAAAATAAACTAATGGGACCTAATGAAACTTAAAAGCTTTTGCACAGCAAAGGAAACCATAAACAAGACAAAAGACAACCCTCAGAATGGGAGAAAATATTTGCAAATGAAGCAAGTGACAAAGGATTAATCTCTAAAATATACAAGCAGCCCATGCAGCTCAATATCATAAAAACAAACAACCCAATCCAAAAATTGGCCGAAGACCTAAATAGACATTTCTCCAAAGAAGATATACAGATTGTCAACAAACACATGAAAGGATGCTCAACATCACTAGTCATTAGAGAAATACAAATCAAAACTGCAATGAGGTATCACCTCACACCAGTCAGAATGGCCATCATCAAAAAATAAATGCTGGAGAGGGTGTGGAGAAAAGGGAACCCTCTTGCACTATTGATGGGAATGTAAATTAATAGAGCCACTATGGAGAACACTATGGAAGTTTCTTAAAAATCTAAAAATAGAACTACCATATGACTCAGCAATCCCAGTACTGGGCACATACCCTGAGAAAACCATAATTCAAAAAGAGATATGTACCACAATGTTCATTGCAGCTCTATTTACAATAGCCAGAACATGGAAGCAACCTATGCGTCCATCAACAGATGAATGGATAAAGAAGATGTGGTACATATATACAATGGACTATTACTCAGCCATAAAAAGAAATGAAATTGAAATTATTTGTAGTGAGGTGGATGGACCTAGAGTCTGTCATACAGAGTGAAGTAAGTTAGAAAGAATAAAACAAACACCGTATGCTAACACATATATATGGAATCTTAAAAAAAAAAAAAAGTCTTCTGAAGAACCCAGGGACAGGACAGGAATAAAGATGCCCATGTAGAGAATGGACTTGAGGATATGGGGAGGGGAAAGGGTAAGCTGGGACGAAGTGAGAGAGTGGCATAGGCTTTATATACTACCAAATGTAAAATAGATAGCTAGTGGGAAGAAGCCACGTAGAACAGGGAGATATGCTCGGTGCTTTGCGACCACCTGGAGGGGTGGGACAGGGAGGGTGGGAGGGAGACGCAAGAGGGAAGAGATATGGGGATATATGTATATGTATAGCTGATTCACTTTGTTATACAGCAGAAACTAACACAGCATTGTAAAGCAATTATACTCCAATAAAGATGTTAAAAAAAATAAAAATGCTTTTCTTGTTCTCCTCATCAAAAGACAATCCTGAAAGACATTTCACATAGTTTATCAAAGTCCCATAGATTGACCCAACCGATATCACAAAAGGCTGTCTTGAAAGCTCATACTTTTTACAGAATTAGTAAAACTACCTTTTTTTAACCTATTTAGAGTAAGTTGCTGATATGACATTTTATTTCCCCCAAGTGGTTAAGTGGGGAATTCCCACAAAGACATTCTCCTACATAACCACAATATAATTTTCAACATTGAGAAATAAATATTGGCACATTACTGTACCAATATAGGGACACATTCTTTTTTTCCCAGTTATTTCAAGAATTTCTTGAATCTAATCCAGGATCACATATTGATTTTAGTTGTCATGTCTTTTCAAGCTTTTCCAATCTGGAATAGTCAGTCTTTCCCTGGCTTGTATAATCTTGATATGTTTAAATATTATAGACCAATTATTTTGCATAATGTCCCTCAATTTGGGTTTGTCTCATGTTTCCTCATGATTAAATTAACATTATGCACTTTGCAAAGAACATCATAGAGGCTATATTGTGTTCCTTTTATTGCGTTTTATCAGGTAGTACTCGATTTTGATTTGTTACATTGTGTCATGTTAATTTTAATCATTAGATTAATGTGGTGTCTACATAGTTTCTCCATTTACCTCTTTATAACTAATAACTATTTTGTGGTAGGGTTCTTTGAAACTATGTAAATATTCCATTCATAGAAAAATACTTAAACCCACCAGTCTTGGCATCTGTGACAGTTGCCAAATATTTATTTTCTAATTCTAATTCCATAATTCGTACTAAATATATTAGTTAGCGTCCTATTGTAAATAAAAAAATTCCTCTCCCTCTCTCTTTCTCTCTTTATCTGTATTTATATATATACACCAGTATGACCTTATGGATTTTTATTTTATTCGATGGGTTATAATCCATTAATATCGTTAATGTATTTTAATGTTCAAATTATACCATATTTTGTAAGTGGGAACACCTTCAAGATGACTTCTGTGTCTTCTTGGCATGTCTCATAATTCTTTTAGCACTTTTAAAATTTTTGTCACAACAAGATGTTTCAGGCTCATTTTGTACTTTCTCTGACCAAGCTCTTGTCCCCTAAGAATTGCTACTTCCAAGAATTTTCATCAATCATCATGTTCTAGTATCTGAGCCCAAGTGCTCTATTGTTCCAGAGAAAAAAGTCATACTTTTCCCACTGCAGAGCCTATTAGTTGTTCAAAATTACAATTTACTAAGTATATGTTATTCAAATTTAAAAATTTACATACATTAAATTTCATACCGTTGGGTCAATGGTTCTGTGAGTTTTGATAAATGCATATACTCATAACCACTACCACAGTTAAGATACATTATAGTTCCATCAGTCTCCCATGTGCTAATCCTTGTATTTAAGACCTCCTTTCTCTCTTAACCCCTGACAACCAATAATCTGTTCTCCATTCTTATAATTTTGTCATTTCTAGAATGTCATATAAGAGGAATGGTAGAATTTTTAGCTTTCTATGACTTGTTTCAGCTACCTTAATGTATTTGTGATCTACTCACCTTGTTACAAGTTTCAATTGTCAACTCCTTTTGATTGCTGAGCAATATTCCCTTATGTGAATGAACCACACTTTGTTTTTCCCTTCCTCACTTGAGAGACATTTGGGTTGTTTCCAGTGTTCTGCTATTAGAAATAAAGCTGCTATTTACATGCACGGGCAGATTATTGTATGAATATAAAACTATCAAACTGTTTTCCAGATTGATTGCATCATTTTGCATTTTCACCAGCAACGTATGTCAACTCAAGATGTGCCACGTCCTTGTCAGCACCTGGAACTGTCAGTTTTAATTTTAATTTTGTAGCCAGTCTATTAGGTAACTCATTTTGGATTTAATTTGCATTTTTCTACTGACTAATGATATTGAACATAAAAGTAGCAGAATTCCCACACAGTAACTTGATTGGGGCCTGAAACTTCAGTCCTCTCATGGTGATTATGTGGAGTTCTATAATAGTTTTGGAGATTCTGATCCCACCTGCCTCCAAATACCAAGAAAAGCAACATGAATCATGTTAAAAATCATTGGCCCCTAAAGCAAGAAAGAAAGGAGTAAAAATTGGGTGAAGGGATAAAATGCTTGGAGGTAGCATAAAAGAATTTCAAAAATTAAACTAATATGACCTTCATGCATTCACTCAGAAAAAAGTGGGATCATCTCTTCAAAATGAAGTATGAAGGATTTTATTACAACAAAGAGATTTTGTTTTATTATGGAAACTCCAGTCAATTCTTTGCCTTTTTTCTTTTCTTTTCTTTTTCCTTTTTGTTTTTCTTTTTTTTTTAGTGGATGAAAGTATGAGGTGACATCAGACAGAACTATTTTATAAGAATTTAATTTCTTAAGTGCATGACATGAACTAAGTTTGCCTGTGAGCCCATCCCTAATGGTAAAAGTAAGTAAGTTTCAGTTTACAATTTTCAAGTGGAAATCTGCCAGTTAAACATCTTTGAAAGGCTTTGGCATTGGCACTGAAACTGCTGGCTATCTTTTGTGTGAGGAGAATATCATAGGTAGTTTTCTTGGATGGTAGGATATACATAATGTGGCAGAGATTTTGATGGGCAAGAATAATCTCAGCAGCCCTCATGACTTTTGGTTGAAGCAGTGAAGTTGTGGCAGAAGGTGTTTGTTTCCACAGGAGCATCCAAGTCCTGAAGGACTTTATTCTTAGATTAAATCTCTATATCTGGAAGAGTGGTAAAGAGCGTACACTTAACTCTAAAGAATTATCAGTAGTCTATAGAGGTTTTTTGATAATGAAAATCTAAAGGATGGGGAGAACTGACAATTCCCAAATAGGAAATAGTTCTTATTTGGATCCAACTGAGTAAATAGTGTCTGTGTAGATGTTAGCTTTTCAAGTTAATTTTAGTAATAGAGAATATCTTTTCATTGCCGTGCCTGGTTTCTTTTTCAGACAATTTCACCATCCTCATCAGTGCTGATAACCATAGCAGTTTAGTTTCTGCAGCAAAAATATTTTTTTCTTTCTTTCTTTCTTTTTCTTTCTTTCTTTCTTTCTTTCTTTCTTTCTTTCTTTCTTTCTTTCTTTCTTTCTTTCTTTCTTTCTTTCTTTCTTTCTCTCTCTCTTCTTTCTTTCTTTCTTTCTTTCTTTCACATCTTTATTGGTGTATGATTGCTTTACAATGTTGTGTTAGTTTCTGCTGTATAACAAAGTGAATCAGCTATATGTATACATATATCCCCATATCCCCTCCCTCTTGTGTCTCCCTCCCACACTCCCTATCCCATCCCTCTAGGTGGTCACAAAGCACTGAGCTGATTTTTGAAGGCTTGTTCATTTCTTCTTCTTGGTCCCTCTTTTTTTTTTTTTTTTTTCTTTTTAACTATTACCTACCACAACAGATAATCAGTTAACCTCATACAATTTTTGTTTTCTTAGAAGGTTAATATATTTAACATTTCCTTATTTTTGTGTTAAATACTATTATATTTTATTCTAAAATAGTGGGCCAATTCCAGAAAAAAATAAACAAACCCAGAAATCTAGTAAGATTTTATATCAAACAACTGTAGGTCAGGAAAAACTTAATCATACCAGAGAAGGTCAAATCCTGGAAAAGTAGAAAATAAATCTAGTGGCATGGAATTTTTTTCCATATCAATAATTATGTAGGAACAGGGCTCTGGCCAGTGATTTCTTCTTCTCTCCAAATGTAATGCAAATTGCATAAAATGCAAATAGCAACTATGTAGTTATTGACTAAAATATCTCCTTTAATTCCTCTCCAGTTTTTTTTCCCTCTTTATGCTAAGGCTTGTGGGTAAATTCACATAAGGTTAATGATGTGGAATCATTCCTCAGGATGTGAACCTTAATGAAGGAGAAGGATATCAGATAGGAACCTGGCATTTCCTAATTTAATAAGTACATCTTAATTATGAAATATAAACCTGGCACAATGTTTATTTGCTCATGATTTCAAGCTTTTTAACTATCATACTTCCAATCTAGGTTAATCCTCACACACACATTTTTAAAATTACTTATAGAGTATTGTCATTATTTTGTCATGCGTAGCATTCCAGAAAGATTTAATGTCTAGAAAGTTGCGTAAATCAGTTCACCCATGGCTCTTCTTAGAAGTTTGTAATGCGTTAACTTTGTACATAATTTACGTAATGTGTAAATGATATACCTTCTTCTTTCTTATTTCAACATTAACATGATTAGAATTGATTAAAGTGCTATACTTGTCTTGTAAGTTGTGCTTTTCACCTACACCCGCTTACCATAAGAAGAATCATTTCTTAATAGCAGCCCAAAACTGTTTGTCAAAAATTTCTTCCAGAGAACAAAAAATATAAATAGAATATCCAGTGTATCATTTTAAAATATTTTCTATGTTATAGCCAAATAAGCTATAGCATAGTGATGCTTTTTCCTGTTAAATTTAATATGGGATGCTGACCCTCAATGGTGGAGTCTAGCTCTTCTGATGTATTATGCAATTACATTGATGGATGGTTAATTGAGTCACTGTGGCAGATCATATGTTTACTCATGACCCACATGTCATTGGTCAGGTTATGGCTTCACATCTCTGGCCTACAAACATATTTTGTTTAGGAAAATACCCATTTTAACTATAAACTTCTGGTTTAAACTGCCCATAGTAAAATAAAATTATTAACTTCATAATCAGAAATTTGCACACAATTGCTTTTGTTACTAAGATGACTTAGACTGTGCTTGTAACATGGTTTGAAACTACCAGTAGATCTAATAAGACTTTTGTGCAAATGGTATCATTGTCTCAACTTAGGTGTTCTCTGGTATTAGGGTCACTTGAACTTTCATAAATATATATGTATAGATGTTTAGATAGTAATCAGTTTTCTGGTTTATTGAGAATTTCCCTGAATATCAGGTGGTAAGCAGCCATCGTTTATAAGGTCAGGTAGGTAATTGAAGTGAATGGGCTCCCGTGACTTCTAGGAAAGGTGTGTAGCAGAGAGGGATGACTGCAAGCATAGGACTTAGTTTGAATCTTCACTCTGCTACCAACCAGTTCTGGGCTTTGAGCTTATCTTATAACAACCGTAATTGGTTTCCTTATCTGCACAATGGAAATAATAATATCTATATCATAAAATGTTGTGAGGATTAATTAAAATTCTCTCTATATTGCATCGATTATCACTTCTATACTATATTTATATAATAATAAATATATTAGTAATTTTTGTTATTCCTTGAACATCTTACATAAATGCTTGGTAAGTAATATCAATAAAAACAATAATAATAATACTAATAACAACAACTGCCCTTTATTGAGTACTTGGCTTTATGGAAGAATTAGGCTATATGCTCTATCCCAATTTTCTTCACAACAGATATATTACATACAATTATTATTTCCATTTTACAGGTAACAACATTGAAGATCAAAGTGTGTATTAGCTTGTTCAAGATCACAAAGTTAATAAGTGATAGAGCATGAAATCAAATTCAAGTTGTGTAATTCCCAAACTGAAACACTGATACACATAACTTATCCCAATTTCGTAATGAAAAAAATTGACTTTCATATTCATCTCTCTTTTTTGCATGTCTGTATTTTTATAGCTTGCCCAAATGTATCCTAGTAAAGAAAAAAATGATAGGAAAACCGAGATGAGTTAGAATTTTGACCAAAGTGCTTCTATAAACTACTTGAGTTACCTTTCAGTGTCATTTGATTTTGGATTATGATTGTGGTCTTCTATTATTGGCAATTTTGAGAAAGAAAAGAGGGCTTCAATCACCTTGTACCATCTACATAATGCTGTATGAAAGCTTGTAATTCCCTGTAACTGTACACTCACCTTCTATCTTGGAAAAAAAATTACAATTACTTTTTTAAATAAATTTCTTAGTACTGTATTACATTCAATCTATCTTGAGTCATATATATATATATATATATATATATATATATATATATATATATATGAATGGCACCTGTCACATGAAATAACCAAGTGCATTTTCATCACATGGTAGACGAATTCTAAGGTGAGCCCCAACAATATCCACCCTCTGGTATATACACCCTCCATAATTCCTAGGACCATGGATATGATGGGCTTTACTGCCCAAATTGGGTTAATTTATATGCCACAGTAGACTTTAACAAAGGGAGATTCTTTAAGGTGAGCCTGACCTAATCAGTGGAGCCCTTTAAATGTACTGGGATTTTCCTCAACTCAGAGATTCAGAGAATGAGAGGGTTTCTACATGAGAAAGATTCTCCTTTGCTGGCTTTGAAGGTGGTGGGAGGGGTATGAGACAAGGAATGCAGGCAGCTTCTACCGGCAGAGCAGAGTGGACCCCCAACTAATAGCCTCCAAGGAAACACATACTTTAGTACTACAATCACAAGGGACTGAATTTTCCCAATAACCTGAATGAATTTTAAAGTGATCCTATCTGAGAGCTTCCAGAGGAGAACTCAGTTTGCCTGACAACTTGATTTCAGACTTAGAACGGGTGAATTCTGACCGGGACCGGAAATTGTAAGCCTGTCACGCTGTGCCTGGACTCATTAATATACCAGTGTTGTTTTAGATACTAAATTTGAGATAATTTATCACACAGCAATAGAAAACTAATATACACCATTGATAACATAGCTTATTTATAACCAAAAAGATTGCTTTTAGGAGCTAATGAAAATATAAAAGAATAAGCATGCTAATTAAGTAAAATACCCACAGGTTCTACTAGCAGACAATTGCTATGCAACTTTATAATAGAACCATGATTGTAAAGTGTGGTAAGTATTTCAGTAAAATACTTCCTTGAACTGTGACGGTTATTTTTAACTAACCATTTGGATTTTGAGAGTCAGAATAAACATTTCTGCTTCTTTATCAAAATGACATAAAATGCTTTCTATACGTGTATGAGCTGCTTTGCATAATTTCTCTCTGAACCAACAATTTTTAAAGCTATCTAAATTTCCCAAAAGTTTTAAAGTAAATACTATTACTTTTCTACATCACCGTGGTATAATATATATTTAAGCAATACTGCTTTGTCTATGACATGCCTTTGATGATGCATCCAGTTTGACAAGTAACTCTTAAGCTTTTTAGTTTGCATCAACACTGAGATAAAATAAGACTTGGACAATGTGTACCATTGAAGCGAAATACATACATACATATGTATTACATTGTATAACATATTACATATGTATTACATTGTAAATAAAGACATAACATACAATCATTATATTGTTAGGATAAAAATAGCTAATGGAGCAGTACGTTTGCTTCAATCATTGATTTTCTCACAAAACATTTAGAATTAACTTAAATATCTTCTGTCCAATGACTTTAACTTGTAATAAAAAAAAGAGGGCTCATCTCTGCTGTATAGTTTTTAGGGTGGCATTGAGAAGGATTACGATAATATATATATAATAGAATTGTCAACAATGGTTGAGTTCTGTAATTGTGAACTAAATTCAAGGAGGCTGCCTTAAAGATGAGAAGTAACAGTGTCTTCATTTTGATTAGCTTACCTTTTCAAGTGTTCTGCTAGGAACCTCTATCACACAAATAGAAGCAGGAACTTTATTATCATCACTATAGCAACTGCAGGGAAATTTATTTCAGAACAGTTGGCTACCTGAATATTTTTTCAGGACAGAAAGAAGAGCAGATGATATGTAATATTTTAATTCATTTAAAATTTCTTTCTGTGGTCTAAATAGTGCACTTTTACAAGGGCAAGATAGTCCAGTTACTTTATAAATTTTTTTTATTTAAGCAATGAGATAATACATATATCTGTGTATAGGCATAAATTAATTTCAAATTTCTTAATGAATTAATGTGTAGAATCTCTTGCATTTTTGAAAGTAGATTACAAAACTCCTTTGTAAGGAATAGTTTTATATGGATCATTCAAAATCTGAGTACGTCACTACAGAATGCTTTTTCTGTGAATTATTATATTTAAGTAAAAAAGAGTATACCAAATATTAACATATACGAGCAATTGGAAAATAAATTAATACTATCTTCTTTGCCTTTATAATAATTATCACAATTTTAAAGCTGGTTTATTTAACATTTTGTGTTACATTTAACATTTCTTTCTTAAATTTCTGTGCAAGAAAATGCTCTTCTTCTTCCTATCGTGTCTTTTCATTTCTCTAAACTTTATCATGAACATGCATGGTTCAAAGTTGCTGACAATCTGCATTTAAAATAAGATAATCATAGAATAGGACTTCCTAGGCAATTTTTAACCTTTATATCTTTGCTGGAGCCAGAGTTCTAAGAACTTCTTTTATAATGGCCTTTTAAAAATGACTTTCTGGATGGATAGGATTTACCTTTTAAGTACTCTTCTCATACTTTAACTGAAAAAGACATGACAAGATTTCAAGATTCCCTGAAATACATTCTTATATATGAATTATGCACATTCATAGGATGGCATGATGGCCTTTAGGCTTCCCTCATAAAGCCTCCTACTGATAGATTGAGGGAACAAGACCCCTACAAAATGTAGGGGAATTGGTTGCTTTACAAGGCAGATTATGATATGCATCCATTCTCAAAGCTTCCATAATCTTTGTGTGAATTCTTCTCTTGGAATTAAATCTTATAAGTGTGAAAAATATACATGAAAGAACAATGAAAGGATAAGAAAATGCTTACAGTAAACCAGTAAAATGATGCATGGATTATTTTTTAAAGATCTTATTGATGCTTTAAAATCAAAAGTTGATTTTCTATGTTCATTACTTTCTTTTATTTTAGAATCAATTGAATGAGACATCTGGAATATATATTACATATACACATATATAAACATCTGGAATATATATATACACATACATATGTATGTACATATGACATTATAGGTATAAATTTAATATTTAATAGTTTAATAGTTAATATTTTTAACTATTTAAAAATAATGATTATATTTGGTAACAATACATTTTTAAAGCTTTTCCTCAAAAGGCTTGTTAAGTCAATTAGTTACATAACTAACTATAAAATTTCATTGTGCTTTTCCTGCAGCCTTTAATCACAAAATCAGCTTTCAATAAAACTCTCATATCTATGCTGTGTACAATTTCTATCAATATTCTTTGGAACTAAATAGTAAGTTAAGAAATAAATTGGTGACATAATGATATCTAGAAATATTAAACAATATTTTTGAACCCTGAATACCTTTTTTATTTAAGGGAGTTTTACCCCTGAAAGTTAGTAAGAACATTGGGATATTAGCTATTTGGTACTTATATCATTTATATTATTCTATGGAAGCATTTCCCTATGAAGGTAATAAAATGTAATGTGCATTTAGATAATACCTCAATTTTTAAATATGTGAGCATATTAATATAGATATTATTTCAAAATCTAGGTATTTCTTTATCAAATATATATATCTTATTTTAAATTGATTAAGTATAACTTGTTTTGTTTAACAGTTTACAGAATTTTGGAGGTTGCCAGTAGATGGCATTCTGGTTTCTGTAAGAGATGTTTATTAGGGATGGACTCTTTTCTTTGGAAAAAGGAAAAAAAAATCTGTGACAATAGGATTCTGATTGAAAAGATTATTAGACCTTCTTGAGAAATTGTAGCCATTCTAAAAACAGTTAAGTCTCAAGCCTTGTTTCATTTATTACCTTAGTTTACCAAGCCAGGTCAATTTCTTACCTTTCAAAGTTGTGATTTGGATAAAATTAATGTAATTTTATTGGATACAAATTTAATGTTAAAATATAATGTTATGCCGATTCTACATAAACTAGTGAAATAGTGTTTTAGATTCATTCAAAGCATTTTAATCAATAATCAGCTTATGCCAAGAACTATTTTATTGCCTACTGGCCCAAATTCATACATATTAGCATTATTTAATCATGAATAATCACATGATTTAATTTTACTTTTGTAAAAATATTATTAAGCTCAAATTAACTTCTTCCAAATGATAAACATAATCTAATAAAGTCTCCTGCATAGAGTAGATGATTATTAGGTATTTGTTAAATGAATAAATGAGAACGTACACCTATAACTCACTAAGAGTCTATTTCGGAGTTTATTTGTAAAATTACATATATTGAAAGCCCTCAGGAAACTCTTTCTAAGAATATCAACTGTCCAACACGGAGAATGTGCTGCTCTTTTCCAGGAAGCCTTTCCTTAATTTTTATATCACTTCATAGATAATTAAATTTATGCTATATATTCAGTTCCTCTCTAAAACACTATTCTTAGTAGTTATATAATTTATTTTAGGGCTGGGTTAGTTGAGGAAGTAAACCCCATGATCACTAAAAATCACCCAGCAGTTATTTATTTCTAACATGTTTTAAAATACCTAATAAACCAAATGTATTTAAAGCCATTGAGATAACCTTTTCACAAACCATGACAAAAGAATAAGAGATAATTTTCTAAACTAATTGAAAGTGCAAACCAGATCAGGGTAGATGCTCATTCAAAATAGCAATCAATTTCCAAATACTGTTTTCTTCATTGCTTTAGAATTACATGAAAATAATTAACATAGTAATTGCAAAAGTAATCTTTTTATTAAAGCAATCATCCGTAGGAATATGCAATAAAGTACTTTGATAGTTTATATATGCTGAGCAATTGAAAATGAATTAAAGAATTGTTTTCAAAAATTTAGACTTTTATTAATTATAAAATATTTTCCTCTATTGGTCTAATAGAAAAAGATCTGATATAGTAACACTGTACTAGAGTACAAATGATAGTCCATGTTGGAAGAAAGAACTAATTAATCTCAGTTCATACCTTAAAATTTCTGGTGCTATCAATAGAGTTTCCAAAGCAACTGATTTTTCTGAGTCACTATTGTATTCTTCCACTACAGAAAGGTGAGAAGCATGGACATTTCTGGCTGTCTGTACAATTCAAAATGGCAGTTACCTTCCTATTGTAAACCAGAATCTATTTAGAATGTGGTTATTTTAATCCACATAGTGTCAGCAAGTTTATCCATTCTTGATGGCCTTGCTTAAAAGTCATCTCCTCCAAAAATTATTCCCTGATATCCTAAATCAGAAGTTATATTTCTCGGGTTTCAATTCTCATGGCATTTTACACCAATTTTTTATATAGTTCTAGTTCTTAAAAATTTTGTATTATCTTCATGTATGTCTTTTCTATGCAATAGGTTCTTTAGAGAAATGTTCCTTATTGTATCGCTCACACTGGCTACTATATTGTTTTTTATGTGCCAGTTTCTCAACAATTATTTTCAAACTTAGAATAAAAACTACTGCAATAATACAAAAAGTATTTTTTTAATTAAATATGAGATCAATAAATATGAATAAGGTGAATAAAAGAAGCATAAATAAGTGATTACGATAGCTTTCAAGGGAACAACAGAGACTAAAGTTATTCCCTGGGGAATGGCACATTATAAATGGTAAATTCAGGTTAATGTTTTGTTTTTGGAGGTTCATCAGTGTTATTTTCCCAGTGGGTTTTTTTCATTCTAGATCAGTGTCTCAACTGTGAATGCCCATTTAGAATCACTGGGAGCTTTAAAAATCAATACTTGTTCCTGTGATCCAATCCTAGAATTTCTGATTTAATTTGTTTCACTTTTGCCTCTTCCATCAAGATTATTTAAAATTTCTCCCTAAATGATTAAAATATTTAGTCAGTGTCGATAGCTACAGGTAGAAAAATATAACAGACGAAGTCCTATGGATTCTTCCTCTAAATAGAGAACTAGTTGAGGAATATTTTTCAATATAATTATGCACCTGGGACAACCTTTACTGTGAACATTTATGTAATTTGCTATTTTAAAAAAAATATTCACACAGTTTGCAAGACGTGTTTGAACTGTGCATAGTCTCTGGAGGAACTATTGCCTGAAATAGATATTTCCTCATGGAGAGGGATTCATATGAGGTTTAGTGAAAAGAGGACTTGATTTAAAATTCCAGGTCTATATGAGGTCAAGCTTGTAACCTTGAGCAAGAACACTTTTACCCATTCATAAAGAGAAGGTTATCATCCCTTTCTCATAAGATTGTTATGAGGTTTATGTTACAGGAAATTGCCGAGTGATTAGTGTGCAAGATGGCCTTTGGTAAGTTCTATTATAATTAAGCCTATCAGATTGTTAGCACTATAATCATTACTGTCTTGGGTTCTTGTGCCTGGGTGCTGCTATTCTCTTAATTATTTTGGTTCTTATTCAAAATTTTCTTATTCTCATTTTCAAAGGTTCTTTCTTGAAAATGTCTTGAATTATTCCCCAGTATAAGTTAGAATCACCCAATCTGTTATTCTCTCTCATCACATCTCTTTCAGAATGCTTGTTTTAGGTTACTTGCAGAAGATGGTTCAGTTCTCTGCCCTTGACCATACTTCGCTTACTATGCAACAGAAATATGCTCTAGTCATGGGGTGAAGGATACTTCTTCACTACCGACACTTTGAATTTTGGTTGAAACTGTAACTTGCTTTGACCAATATAATGTGTGGGAGATGTGTGTGCCAGTCCCTAGCCAAGCCTTTAGAATACTGATTGCTCTCTAGAAATTTTCTTCCCTTTTAGAGAGGGCCTACACACATGGGTAGTGAAGACCCAACAGGCATAGCAGAAAGTAAAAGCCAGATGGATTGGAAACTCCTTGAATTTTCAATGCATTCCTCAAGTTGTTAAAACATGAGAGAAAACCCAATAGAAAAGTGGGCAAAAAAGGAACAAATAGTCCTTGGATATTTATTCTTTTAAGCCTATGAAAAAATGTTCATCCTCACTTATAATTAAAGAAATGCAAATTGAAACTACATTCATATACTGTATCTCACCTATATTGTCTTCTATTGGGGAGGCTGTAGAGGGACAGATACTCTTCATTTATTGCTGGGGGGAAGAGCAAACGGGTATATCCCTTTTACAGGGGAAACTGGAAATATCTAACAAAACTATTGAGTGCTTACATTTTGGCAAAATAATTCTACTTCCAGTAGTTTATCCTGAAGATACATCTCCAAAAATATGAAATGCACATGCCAAGGTTATTGACTGTATTGTTTGTAGTTTCAATATATTGCAAACAAACAAAATGCTCATATAAAATAAAGCAGTTGTTTAAATTGTGTGAATACTATTAAGCTGAAAAAAATGACAAAGATTTTATATATTTTATGAATATATAAAGAGTGTTTTCTTGGGTATATTGTTAAATGAAGGAAGGAAAGTGCAAAATAATATCTACAATATGCTAGCTTTCCATAAAAGATCATGAGAAAGCTGATCCTTATCAAATATTAAGTATACTATAAAGTCCTTATAATTAAAACTGGTACATGGCTAGACAAACATATCAGTGGAGTAGAATAGAACATTCAGAACTAGAACAAGTACCCATGAAAATTTAGTAAATGATAAAATTGTCATCTCAAAGATAGTATTTTTAATAAATTGTTCTAGGACATAGATTCTGCTTATTTATACAAAAAAGAAACAGGAAAGATAAGCAAACATGACTGAGATTGCTTCTCTACAAGAAAAGGTAGGAATAGGGTAGAAAAGATGGAGGGATGAGAATGGACTAAAAGTGATGGGGAAAATAACACTTTGCTGAGTATATATTTTTATGAAGTTCTGACTTTTAGAAGCATGTCAATGTTTTACCCAGTTAAAAAATAGATACATAAAATCAGCCAAAACTGGAGAATTTGAAAGGAAAAACCCCCACCAATACAGAATATAAACTGAAACAAATAAACCTATGTTCCAAGTGAATATCACCTATACTACAAAGGTGAGAAGAGTGGGTACTCAGGAAGAAGTAACCTAAGTAACTTTGGAACATAGGACTTTGACAAAATAACTGAAGATTTAAGACAAATAGAATTATAAATAATTATTGTACTAGTTAATAAGTGTTTGTCACAGTAGTACAGGTTAGCAATTCTGAAACTACTTTGTGTGAATTCTAGGACTGAGCAAATTAGTGAATGTATTTGATTAGTAAAAAGCAGGTTTTTCTTTTTTGGAAAAGGAAGTTAGCAATAAGAAAAGGGAGAAGTTGAGAATGAACCCTTTGTTGTTGGAGGCATCAGTATGAACTTATGACTTTTTGAAAATATATACATATAGAAATAAATATTAAAACATATCTTAAGCCTTTATTTAATTTTAGGTACTATGAGTGATGATTTTCGTACCCATATGTACATTTACAATATTTGTGACAATGCTCTCCTAGAACCTAGAATCTCATCAAGCAGAAAAGTGAACTGGTATCACAAGAGATGCATAATCACTTACTTTTGTTCAAAAATAGACCTACTGGGTTTGGAGTATCACATGAAAGCCAAAGTTTCTCAGATGTGTTCTCTAGTACTTTGCTAC
This sequence comes from Globicephala melas, assembly GCF_963455315.2. Taxonomy (NCBI): domain Eukaryota; kingdom Metazoa; phylum Chordata; class Mammalia; order Artiodactyla; family Delphinidae; genus Globicephala; species Globicephala melas. Next base: position 19,613,894 of record NC_083330.1, read on the forward strand.
CCACACCGTGACACGTGGATTTGCAACATTATTTTCATCTTGAGCTTGTTAGTAATGGAGAATCATGGGTCCCATCCCAGATCTCCTAAATCAGCTGTTCAGGTGCACATTAAACATTACAAGGCATTGCTCCAGTAGTGATGAAGACCAAAATCCACAGTAATGGTCCTTTGCAGGCTTACACATTATTTATCATATTTTACCCACTAGGCAGAAGTAATGGTATGGAATCCTTTGTTTAGCCATAGGTAGACATCCTGAAAGCAACCTGAATTAATCACACTTTAGCAAATCGATAGCATTTTAATAGCATCCATGGCAATTTTCTAAAATCTTAATACTATTAATGAACAAAAACTGACTTTTCTTCTTAAAATTCAGCAAATAACTAACCACTGTTTTTCTATCTACATAACTAGCTAAATTATGAATCCAAGTTTTCACTATGGTAAAAGGTTTTGAAAAAATATATTCCATTAAAAATAATACGATGAGTCTTCTTTGAAAAAAAAATTTTTCATTTTATATTAACATCATCTTTGCTTTTTCTTTTGCTAAAACAAAATAAATATATTTAGACAAATTATACAAACCAATTTAAGGATTTTGAAGGAAAATAGAGAGGCTCTGAAGTTTATTGACACTGGTGGTAAAGGTTAGGTTGGAGTGTAGCTGTTGATTGTAAACTAGAGCACCATCCTTATTATGCCTCTGAAGATGTTGTCCCATATTGACCAGCTGGTAACAGTCTGTGCAGGCTTAAATTACTTATTTCATATAATAATCTATGTTGAAAAGGTCCTGCTACCAACTGTTTTCCTTGTGACTAGCTCTTCAGAGCAATAAACCAATTAGTTGAGTCTGTAGAGAGGTCTATATTTTACTCTCTTAAATAAACATTGGTGACACAAAGTTCTTCACATATTTGAAAAGTTAGCATTTCTGTTGATTATTATAAAAACAAATGTATTACCCCACAAGAAAAGAGTTATTAAAAATTGTTACTATATTTTAACTCATAAACATATTTCCGATTATTTGGTAATGAAGTTAATTGCATCAAGTTTATGAGGAATGTAATTTTTAAAGGAATTTACAGAGGATACTTGTTTCCTACTCTCTTTTCCAATCGCAATAAAATCGTTAATTGTTGTTGGGTTGTTTTGTAAATTCAAAGATTAAATAGTCTCTTTTAATACCTTAATGTCTACTTTAAAATAGATGTCTTGGACTTTTATATCTAGAATTTAATTTTGCCTTTTTGTATCTCCAGGCTTTTACCCTCCAACCCTCTATGACTAGAAAGAGAACACAAACATTCAGTTCTGTCATTTGCTTTTCATAGATTTACGTGAGTATATCTGGATGCAGAAGAGGTTATCAGAGGCCTTTTCTACCAAATGCTGTTAGTGGCTAACCTATGCAAAATCTCATTAGAGCCTTGGAAATTGGAAAAAACATAATAATTTCAAAGGAAATATCTTTCAAGATATTCTAGTGCTTAGAGAAAAGGAAGTTTGTACAAGTATGCTTCTAAAATACTTTAACCACTAAATTTTTCAAGTTAGTAGCAATTATATTGCTCTTCAAGTGGGCTGAAATTTTTACTAGGTCTTTATTATGCATCAAGTCTCAGTGGCATTGTAATTTTGCCCACATATTTGTTTCCTGGAGCCAATTAAGTAGGGTAAAGCACTATAACCCACAGTAGATGACATATAAGTTTTTTGATATGTGAAGGATGTCAGGCCCTGCATTTTTTCACATCACATCATAGGATCTTTTGCTACTTATCAGATATTAAGCCTATAGACTATTGTGCTATCACCTAGGACTTCTTCCTAATGGGAATTTTGAGTCATGCAATAGAGATACAGATATAGATACAGATATGAGTAGAGTAAGGCAAATGTGTCCCCCATTTAAAAGTCTAAAAAAAAAAAAGAGCATACCTGCTTAGAAAAACAGAGGCAAAGGAACATAGAAGACCAGTGAAGGTCTTCAACCAGTTCTGTATTTAAATCCTAGCCTCAGAATTTATGTGCTATGAAACTTTGGATAAGTTACCATCCTTTCCGATCCTCAGATTCATTGTTAATACAATGTGTATATTATCAGATATAATATTAAAAATTTTAACTAGCACTTTTGAACAATTTCAGGAGGCTGTAGCTCTTCTAGCCATTTCCTGACCCTGGGCTAGAACAAATATTAGTCCTTTAATTTCTGCCTCAAAAGGAGGTGTAGGTATCTTGGGAAGGTACTAGGGTATCAGAAACAATGGGAATAGGCTGGGGGGGAAAGTTTTAGAACAATAGCTATTTATCAACCAAAAAGACATTTTAAAAATATTTAAATTGGTGCATAAGAGGATCAGGCCACTTCTGTTTATTGTGATGATTATATGGGGGAAATGCATATATAAAATAGTTCATTGAGGAGGATTAATAAATTTGGTTATTAGTATTAAGAATAAAAAGTCAAATAAAATGCAAAGCAGTAGGGAAAAGGAAGAAAGTTCATATTTAGCAGAAAATTCCAGAGTAAATAAAGACAAAGCCCCTATGTATTATAGAGTTTAACTTACTCATAAGTGAAAACTAATCAATATTAATGTTTAAATGTGAATATTATCAAGAACTGTGAAGGATTTAAGGTTTTGTCCTACTTGAAAGCTAGTAAGTTAAACTGCCATAGTTTCAGGGAGGCTGACAGAAGACATGAGATCGCTGGGTCAGAGAAAAAAACATTATTACTCATGGTCCAGCAAGCAACATGAACATCAGCATATCTGTGTCAGTTCCCCTTGCTCGAAATCACACTAGGCAATGTTAATGGACCCAGATTAAAGCCTGCATGCATAGCAAGTTTCATTACAAATGAATTCTGAATTTCGGCAAAAGTGCTTGCCCACGCTTTCCTTAGAAGGCAGACATTATCTCTGTCTCCAAAACCTGTTCATTATACAAATATCCTTAAAAAGATAGTCTGGAATAAAGGGAAATCAGTTCTCCTGTTCACAAAATGTGTAGAAATAGAGAATCATGAAGAATTGACTTCCACTAACAAAACATTGTAAATCAACTATCCTCTGACATAAAATAAAAATTAAAAAATTGACTTCCAAAAAAATTGGATATTTTCCTTAACTTATTTTGTCTGAACTATGTCAGATATGTTACAAAACAGTTAGCTGTTACTGCAGTGATTCAAGGAAAGTGTGAAATCAAGCATATTTTAAAAATAAAACCTTTAATTGACAAACATTTTACATTTACAGAAAGATTATAAAAGAGAGAGACTTGCCATGCTCCTCATACCTCTTTAGCCCTATTATTACCGTTTAACATTATTATAATACATTTGTTACAATTAATGAACCAATATAGATACATTATTATAACAAAAACCCTTAATTTAGATTTCCTTGTTTTTTTGACCTACTTCCCTTTTCTATTCCGAGATCCCATTCAGGACACCACATTGTGCTCAACACATTATGTCTCCTTAGGCAACTCTTGCCTATGATAATTTCTCAGACTTTCCTTGTTTTTGATAACATTGACAGTTTTGAGGAGTATTGGTAAGGTAATTTTTTGAATGTCTTTGTTGGGTTTTGTCTGATATTTTCCTCATACTTAGGCTAAGGTTACGTGTTCCTGGAAGGAAGCCACAAAGGTAAAGTATCATTTCCATCACTTCAATGCACTTACTATTATAGCACGGTACATACTATTGACTTGATATCACTAAGGATATTAATCTTGATTACCTGGCTGAGGTATTGTCAGGTTTCTGCATTGTAAAGTTACTGTCTTTTCTCCCTTTTCATACTGTTCTCTTTGGAAGGAAAGCACTATGCCTAGCCGACACTTAACAGAGTGGAGATTTATGCCGCATCTCCTTTGGAGCAGAGTAGGCACATAATTTATTTGGAATACTGCAAGTGAGTTTTGCTCATTCTCTCTCTTTTATTTATTCCATTACTTGTTTATGTAAGTGTAGACTCAGAGATATGTATTTTATACTTAGGGTTATAATCCAATACTATTTCATTTATTTTGTTCAAATTGCTTCAGTTTTGGCCATTGAGAGCTCTTTCAGTTGGCTCCTGTATCCCTTTGACATATTCCCATTAGTGTGTGTGTGTGTGTGTGTGTGTGTGTATGTGTATGTGTGTGTGTGTTTCTGACACTACAAACGCTCCAGGCTCATCTTGCATATTTCTTGCCCCATTTAGAATTTCTCTAAGGAGGCTTGGTTCTTTCAGTGGAGAATAGTAATAGAAAACAATATCTGGGCACTAGGTAGGCTTGTTATTAGAGGTGCTATTATTATCTAGAGCTGTTGTTTCTAGCCAGTCTCAGCTGACAATGCAAGGAGATATATGTGTATATATCAACTCATGTATATTAACGTATCAATAAATATTTCTATATGTAACCATCTGTGTCTATATTAAGCAAAACATGAATCCGTACTGATGGGTATAATTCTAATCCATTAAACATGGATCATTCTAGCCCCCAGCATTTGCTTGTATGTAACCTCTCAATCCAACAGTGAATAATCTGACTCCCATCATTAACATAAATTCAATTATTGTTCAATTCTGATATTCATATATAGTAGTAACAGAGTAGTTAACACACACTCCTATGGGAAACAACTTCATCAACTAAGACCACAGTGCTTAGTATAGTTGTTTTTGCCTTTAGTCTTATAGTTTCCACTGATTTGCAAATTAACTTTGGCCAGCCCTTTATTCCTGAATCCCCTTTGGTGAAGTTTTTCACATATTTATAATACATTTAAATTGTTTCTCACACTCTCATTCATTCTTGGGAGCTCCCAACATCCTAAATGACATTTAAAAACTTGCATACATTAAGCTTCACTCTTGTGCTGGAAGTTTCTAAGGTTTTCGACACATGCATAATGTCACGTATTCATCATTACTGTGTCGTAAATAAGTAGTTTTGCCACCCTAAAAAATCATTTGTGCTTCACCTCATCAACACTTTGTCCTAGCAACCACTGATCTTTTTAGAATCTCTGTAGTTTTGCCTTTTGCAGGGTATCATACAATATGTACACTTTGTATACTGGCTTCTTCCACTTAGCAGTGTGTATTTAATATTCAGCCATGCTTTTTTGTGGCTGGATACATCATTTCCTTTTACCATTAATAAATTGCCAAACTATCTTCCAACATGGATGTGCCATTTTTAACTTCCACTAGTAATGAATGAGAGTTCCTGTTGTTCTACATTTTCACCAGCAATTATTTTTATTTTTAGTATGTGATTTTTATAGAATTATTTTTTATCCTTGTAATGTTTTGGGGATGAGTAGATCAGTAGTGATGAATTCTCTTTCATTTCTGATTTTGGTAACTTGTGTCTTCTCTCTTTTTCTTAGCCTGTCTAGAGGTTTATTGATTTTATTCATTTTTTTTTTTTAAAGAACCAGGTCTTGGTTTCACTGATTTTCTGTTATCTTTTTCTGTATTCCATATTTCACTTCTGCTTTAATTTTTATTATTTATTTTCTTCACATTGCTTTAGGTTTGGATTAGCCTTCTTTCTCTAGTATCTTAGTGGGGAAGCTTAGGTTATAATTTTTAATCTTTTTTCTCTTCTAATGTATGCACTTAATAATATAAATTCCTCCTCAAAGCTTTGCTTTTGCTGCATGCACATAACTTGACATGTATTTTCATTTAGGTTGAAATATTTTAATTTCTCTTGAGACTTGTTCTTTGAGCCATGTGTTATTTAGGAGTATGTAGATTACTTCAAATATTTGGGGATTTCTAAACTATCTTTCTGTTATTAATGTCTAGTTTAATTTCATTATGAATTGAAAACATATTTTGTATGATTTCTCTGCTTTTAAATTTGTTTAAGAGTATCTTATGCTGCAGAATATGGTCTATCTTGGTGAATGCTTCATTTGAGCTTGAGAAGAATGTGCATTCTTCTGTTCTATTGATAGAATGGAGTATTATATAAATAGCTCTTCCTTCATTTATGTATACCTGCGTTTTTGAACTATATCATTTTACTTCTGCCTGAAAAACTTCTTTTAACATTTTTGCAAGAACAATATGGTGGTGATGAATTCTTTCAGTTTTTGATTATCAGAGAATGTCTTTATTTTTCTTTCACTTTTTAGAATAATTTTTCTGGATATAGAATTTTACATTGTTTCTTTTTTCTTTTAATAATTAAAATATTTTAGTTTACTCTGTTTTTTCTTGTATGGTTATTGGCAAGAAATTTACTGAAATTCTTATCCTTGCTCCTGTATAGAAAATGTGTATTTCTTTCCCTCTGGCTTCTTTCAAGATGTTTCCTTTGTCTTTGGTTTTCTGCAGTTTGAATATGATATGTCTTGTGTAATAGTTTTGGTATTTATTCTGCTAGATTATCTCTAAGCTTCCTGGATTTGTGCCTGGATGTCTGACATTAATTTTGGAAAGTTTTCTGTTATTACTACTTCAAATATTTCTTTTGCTCCATTCTTATTTCTTCTGATTACATGTATGCTACACTTTTTGAAGTAGTTCTTTTGTTCTTGGATAGTCTATTCTGTTCATTCTTTTTTTTTTTTCTCATTACATCTCAGTTTCTGATGTTTCCATTGATTCATTTTCAAGGTCACTGACTTTATTTGTGCATAGTCTACAGATGAGCCCATCAAAGACATCCATCATGTTTGTTACAGTGTTTTTTTTTTTTTTGCAGTACGTGGGCCTCTCACTGTTGTGGCCTCTCCCGTTGCAGAGCACAGGCTCCGGACGCGCAGGCTCAGTGGCCATGGCTCATGGGCCCAGCCGCTCCGCGGCATGTGGGATCTTCCCTGACTGGGGCATGAACCCGTGTCCCCTGCATCGGCAGGTGCACTCTCAACCACTGCACCATCAGGGAAGCCCTCAGTGTTTTGATTTTAAATATTTCCTTTTCTTAGAATTTCTAGCTCTCTGCTTTCATTACCAATCTGTTCTAATGTGTTGTCTACTTTTTTCCTTAGACACTTCAGTATATTAATCATAGTTATTTTAAACTGTGACAATTCTATCATCTGTGTCATATCTGGGTCTGGGTACAGTACTACTTTTTGTCTTTAGATTTTTTTTTCTTATATTTCGCATGCCTTGAACTTTTTTCTTGGAAGCTGGAAATTTTGTATTGGGTATTTGAAGCTGGGTTAAATTGACTATTAGTGTGAGGATTTATTTCAATCAGGTTAAGTGTTGGGCTGCGTTTAATATTTACTGTTGCTGTAGGTGCCAAAGGCTTCAATTCATCTAGTGTCCTTTTTGTCTTCATGTCTTTTCTTCTCTAAGTACTCTTCTTCAAAGACAGTTTGCATTTTGAAGTTCTTTCAGATGTAATCCACTGGTATCATACTGTCACCCTGTTTCGTGGTGGTTATATGTAGAAGAGGGGAAGCTTTGTACAATCTTTGGATTAAATCATAATTTAGTGGTCTTTTTGTCTCTGGGCTGTGATTGCATAAGTGTTTCTTCATTGTTATAGACTTTTGCCTTCCATAGATTAGACAGAAAACAAAAGAGGGCTGGAGCGGAAGGAATGATGTTTCTCTAGTTTGGATAAGTCTCTGGCAAAGTCTTATATTCTAGGTTTAGGCATTTATTACTGATAATGTGCTGGCATATCTTGCAATGATTACTCTTCACCTCTCGCTGCAGGAGCCACAAAGAGATTTATCTTGGATCTTCAGAGTGATACCCTTGCTCCTGAATAGTATGGTTCTTTAGCAGTAACCCCCTAAGACTACAGGTCCAAGGAGTTTATGACTCTCATGATAGTCTATACTCAATTTCTAGCAATTCATCAAAATTACCATTACCATTGCTCCTAGTAGCTTATGTTTCCAGTGGGTGGCTTTTGCTCTAGGCAAGCATATCTTGGTTATGATTCTGAATTGGCCTATTTCCAAATGGGGTGATGTTTTCCTCTACAACCTCAGTTCTCTTATGGGTGCTAAAAAAAATTGTATTTTCAGTTAGTTCAGTTTTTTCTTGTTATAAGGACAGAGTGAAAGTTTTTAAGTTCTTTACATGTCAGAGTTAAAACAGGAAACAAAGTATTTTATTTTTCAAGCATAAATTCAAATGAAGCATTAGGCCACAGTTTGCAAATTGTGATAGTACACAATGTATTGATGGCTATGGGAAGTGAGAAGATGAGGATCATCATCATCTTGATTATCGTCATGATTCTTATCAAAACTTGGCAAAAGAAAGAACCATAATATGACTCTTCTCTAAATTTTCATGGAATGATGAGATGGGAAAAATAAGCTAGAATAGCTCTATTTGTGTCATCTCATCTTTTCTTAAATAAGCCTTCACCTCCTGTGAGGAAAGACAACTGAAAAGAAATGTCAATCAAGCACTGCAAAAGCAGTTCCTCTAACCAAAGAAATTTTATAAAATAAAAAGCATTTTTATATTTTTTACAAATAATAAAAAATAATTCTCTTTCTTAAATGAACACTTCTGTAAAGAATAAAAGTGAGAAGGCCTAAGTGAGTCTTAAGAGAAGAAATTGAGAGCTTAGCATTCTGGTTTTAATCAATGAGTTGGGGATAAGGTTTCCCAGTCCAGTCAGATACATTTTTCCCCAAAACTTGGCTCTCATTTTTTTATCTGCTCACCATGAGATCTTTATTTTTTATCATCTGAATCCTTTTGATTAACAATTTTCCCATTGCTACTATCTCTAGTCACCTTTTGTCAGCCCTTCTCATGTACATAATTCTTCTCCAGCTATCCCTAATGTTTATGTATCAAATTAAAGGCTGTCTAACTTTCTTCTTGAACTTTCTAAGGAATAACAACTCAGTATGTCACATGGCATTCTTTATAAACTAAAGGTGGAAGACACTATTGCACAATAATTCTTTGGGGTCTCAGCCCCAAAGATCTCCTATCTCTCATTATTGAATATCTAATGAAAAAGCTAGGCCAAAGTTCAACAATGCATAAAAAGAACTATACACCATGACTAATGGGGTTTGTTCTAAGTATTCCAGGCTGGTTCAACATTTGACAATCAATAGATATAATCCAACACATCAACAAGCTAAAGAAAAAAAATCATATAATTATATCAATTAATATAGACAAAACATTCCACAATCCAACACACATTCATAATAAAAACTCTCAGCAAACTTGGAATAATAGGAACTTCCTTAACTTAATAAAGAATGTCTACAAAAAACCTGCAGCTAACAATATACTTAATGATGATGGACCATTACCTTAATGGTAGTGGGACACCTTCACCTAAATTGGGAACAGGCATGGATGTCCTCTTTTACTACTCCTATTCAACGTTGTACTGGAAGTCCTAGCTAGTGAAATAAGCAAAGCAAAGCAAAGCAAAGCAAAAAGAAAAGAAAAGAAAATGTATATTGACTGGAAAAGAACAAATAAAATTTTCTTTATTCACAGATGAAACAATTGCCTATTAAACTTCTAGAAGAAAGTATTAGAAAACATCTAGATGACCTTAGTTTTAGTAATGAAACTGCAAAATACAACACCCAAAGCATGATTTATGAAAGAACAAAATGATGTTGGACTTTATTAAAATTAAATCTTCTGCTTTGTGAAAGACACTGTTAGAAAACAAAGACAGGCCACAGACTGGGAGAAAATATTTGCAAATCACATGTGTGATAGATGACTTGAGTCCAAGATCTACAAAGAACATTTAAAACTTAACAATAAGAAAAACAATCCATTTAAAAAATGGGCAAAAAATTTGGATAGACACTTAAACAAAGAAGGTATGCAAATAGCAAATAAGCACATACAAAGCTACACAACATGAATTTTCATTAGAGAATTGAAAATTAAACAAGTTACCACTGCACACCTATTGGAATGGCTAAGCTCCCCAAAACACTGACAGTATCAATTGCTGGTGAAGAGGCAGAACAATAGGTGGGGGATTGTTGGTGAGAATGCCAAATGGTACAGTCATGTTGGAAGAGAGTTTGACAGTTTCTTATAAAGCTAAATATAATTTTAACATAGGATACAGCAATCACACTGTTGAATATTTACCCAACTGATCTGAACATTTATGATGAATTTTTATAACTAATCAATATTATGCATGAAAAATTTCAAAAGTTCAAGAATCAAAAGGAATTTTTTTCCCTGTTCTTAATAATCAGAGGCATAAGGTATTTGTATACCTACAGTAGTGAAACTTCCTTAAGTATTCTTCTAAAAAGAAGAAATTAGGAGCTGTTATGTAGAAATTTATCCAGATATAATTTTGGCTTATGAATAAGATCAAAATGTCAAATCTTATGTCTCTGAATAAGTCAATTGTAATATTTTCTTCTTGGTTTGAAGATATTTGCCATGTTGTTTTACATTTTGGTGACACTGACAATGAAATATATTAGATTTTTCTTCTGGAAAGAGTACTTCATATATATATTTGATATAGTCACCTTAGGTAGATATCAGTTGCAATCTTTCTATTAGGCTAAGCTTAATAATTGATATAAAATTGATGGATTCCCTGAGTCAGAGATAATTCATTGATGGTGCAGGACATTTTTCCAAACTTTACTTCAGAATAAAGAGATTTTTGGAGAAAATGTGCAAAAACTATTACGTTATTTATTATTGCCATCTTTTATATAGAGATGTAAAATACATTTCAGAGTGTGAATATTTAAGGCTCTCAATAAATTTAATGAATAAATTGTTTTTCAAAATTATTGTGCTAACTTTTACTCCCACCAATTAATGAGGACTTAACCTATTAAGCTCTGTGGGCATTGGGTATTAAATATTTTGACAATTTATTTTCATTTACATTTAGATTTCTTCTAGTTTTTTCAAGTTAACCTTTAAAAATATATTATTTGTAATTTTGTGAATAGTTTTTAATGCCCTTTATTTATTTAGATCTTATTGCTTTTTGTTTTTAATTTATTTTAGTAATTTTGGTACTTTGGGACTTTGAAAAAATGTCCATTTTGTATAAGTTGTCAAATTTATTGAATGCAAGATGTTCAAAACATTCCCTTATTATCTTTATAACAAAAGTATGATCTACACTAATGCCCTTTCTTCTATATTTGATATTTGTAATTTGTGCCTTCTCTACTTTCTTATTAATTAGTCTAAATATAAGCTTAAAATTTGTTAATCTTTTCAAATAACCATCTTTGAGTTTAATTTGCCTCTATTGTATATAATTCTATCTTAGATATATTATACCTTTTAACTTACTTAAGGTTTAACTTCCTCTTGTTTCTCTATATTTTTAAGGTGGAAACTCAGATCATTGATCTTAGACCTATCTTCTTTGGAAATATAAGTACCTAAGGCTATAAATTTTCCTCTACACAATGCTTTACCTTCATTCTACAAATTTGTATGTGTCATGTTTTAATTTTCAATAATCCAAAATATTTTCTAATGGTCTTTTAAATTTCTTCTTGGTTCTACTGGTTATTTAAAATTTATTTGTTTGATTTCTAAGTATTTTGAGATTTTCACAAAAGTCTTTGTTATTGATTTTTAGTTTAATTCCATGGTGGTCAGATTACAATTCCATATGATTTCATTCTTATTAAATTTATTGAGGCTGGTTTCATGTTCCAGAATGTGATCTATGCTATTGAATGCTTTATTTGAGCTAAAAAGAATGTGTATTCCATCATTTTCAGCAAGTTGACCTCTATTTAATGTTTAGGAAAGTGGGGTAATAATGTTTTTCCAGTTTTCCCTATCCTTAGTATTTTCTGTCTACCTTTCCTAGCAATTATTGAGAGAGGTGTTGAAAACTCTAATTATAATTTGTCTATTTACTATTTGCTTCCAATATTTTGAAACTCTGTAATTAGATGCATACACATTTAGGATTTTTACATCAGTTTGTTAAATAGATCCTTTATCATTTTGAAATAACTGTCTTTATCCTTAGTAATATTTCTTGTTCTGAAGGCTACTTTACCTGATATTAATAAAGCTACTTAATCTTATGATTTTTGTTTACATTGGATACTTTATTTTTAACCTATCCATGTCTTTGTATCTAAAGTAAATTTTTTATGTCCCATATACTGTGGGGTCTTGCTTTTTTATCTAGTCTGACAATAGCTGCTATTTAACTTTTTGGTTTAGACAATTTGAATTAATGAAATCATTAATGTGGTTTTATTTTTCAAATCTATCTTCATGCTACTTGCTCTTTCTAAAAAATTGTCTTATAATGTGATTTTTTTACATAACACAAAATTATTTTAAAGGGAACAATTCAGAGGAAATTAGTAATTTACAATGTTATAAACCACTACCCTTATCTAGTTCCAAAACATTTTAATCACCTCAAAAGGAAATCTCATACCCATTAAGCAATTGCTCCCCATCCTGACACCCTACTCCTCAGCCCTGGTTCACCACAAATCTGTGTTATGTTTCTATGGATTTACCTATTCTGAATAGTTCAAACGAATGGAACTATACACTATGTGCCTTTTGTGTCTGGCTCCTTTGACATGGCATAATGTTTTTTATATCATCTACTTTGTAGCATAGATCTATAATTCGTTCTTTTTTATATTGTAATAATATTACCAACCCATTGTATGCATATACTACAATTCATTCATTCATTGCCATTGAGCTGTTTACACCTTATGGCTATCATGAATAGTGCTGCTACAAATATACATGTACGCGTACTTGTTTTAGTACCTACTTTCCATTCTTTGAGGTATGTGTATACCTATGAGTAGAACTGCTGTAGGCTCACATGGTAATTCTATGCTTAACTTTTTGAGGGAACACCAGTTTTTCACTGTGATCAAACCGTTTTACCTTCCTGTCAGCAATATACAAAGGTTTCAATTTCTCCACATCCTTTCCAACACTTGTTCCCCAACTCCCTTTTAAAAAATAACTATCTTAGTAGGTATAAAGTAGTATCCCTTTGAGGTTTTATTTGAATTCCCCTAATGACTAAGGATGTTTAGCATCTTTTCATGTGCTTTTTGGCCTTTAGTGTATCTTCTTTGGAGAACTGTTTATTCAACCCTGTCCATTTTTTAAATTAGGTTGTCTTTGTATTGAATTGTTAGTATTCTTTGTATATTCTGGGTACGAGACTCTTATCAAATACAAAATTTGCAAACATTTTTTGCCATTATATATGTTGTTCATTCACCTTCTTGACAATGGTCTTTAATGTACAAAAAGTTTTTAATTTTGATGAAATCCAACTTATCTATTTTTCCTTTTGTTGTTCATGTTTTTGATTTCATATCTAAGAATTATTCTTTGCCAGATTCAAGGTTATTGAGATTTACCCCTGTTTTCATTTAAGAGTTTTATGGTTTTAGCTCTTATATTTAGTTTGTTGAAGCATTTTGAGTTAATTTTTGTATACGGTGAGAGTTAGGGGTCCAATTTTATTTATTTTTGCATGTGGATTTGCAGCTATCTACATATTATTTGTTGAAGAGACTTTTCTTTTCCCCATTCAATTTTCTTGACACCCTTGTTGACTCTCAGTTGACCTTATATGTATGGTTTTATTTCTGGAATCTTATGTCTATTTCACTGATCTACATGTTCATCTACATTGCTTTGGTTACTGTAGTTTGGTAGTAAGTTTTGAAAGTGAGAGTGTGACTCCTCCAGTTTTATTCTTTTTCTATATTTTTTAGCTGTTTGGCAACCCTTGAAATCCCATATGAATTTGAGGATCAGCTTTTCCATTTCTACAAAAAAGCAGCATTAGAATTTTGATAGGGATTGCATTGCACCTATAGATCACTTTGGGTTGTATTGTCATCTTGACAATATTAAATTTTCTAATCCATGAACATAGGATGTCTTTCCCTTTATTTAGGTTTGTGAAATAAATTTGGTTTTGATTTGCCCCATGTGTTGCTTATTCTTCTTTTCCTCTAATTAAACTTCTTCTGAATTTGTTAAATTTTTGTTTAGTGGTTTTATTTAAGGACTGCTTTTGGATTATTAGCTATATCCCTGTTTTTTGTTGTTGTTGTTATTTTTTTTTTGTGGTTACTCAATGGATTGCAACAGACATCTTTAATTTATCACAACTGACTTTCAAATAATACTACATGACGTCAGGCTTAATGTAGGATTACAGTTCACTCTTGAACTATGTGGAGGTTAGGGTGCCAACCCCTCACAGTTGAAAATCTGAGTATAGCTTTACACTCTGCCCTCCATATTTGTGGTTCCAGATCCAACCAAACACCAACTGTGTATTATTGTAGTATATATTTATTGAAAAAAAATCCTCCTGTAGATGAACCCATGCAGTTCTAACCAGTGCTGTTCAAGGGTCAACTGTTTTACAACAGTATCTTTCCATCTCCCTTCCATTCTTTATCCTTATCCCCTTCCATTACATTTACAACTTTTGACATTCATCAATATTTGGGTAGATTCTAGTTTCTATCTAGTGTCATTTTCCTCTCAACCTGAAGTACTTCCTTTAACATTTCTTATAGTCTACACCTACTGGCAACAAATTTTGTCATTTTTATTCATAGTTCTTTATTTCATAATAGTTTTTGATAGATGATTTGCTAGTTATAGAATTCTAAATTACCAGATTTTTTTTCAACTCTTTAGAGATGATGTTTCATTGGTTTTTGTTTGCAGTTTCTGAAAATAACTCTGTGAACTTCTGATCTTATTTCCTGTGTATATGCCTTCTTTTTCTGGGTGTTTTAAAGATGTTTTTTCACTTGCTTTCAACAAGTAGTTTTCATTGTGTTTATTCCATTTTAGATTACTTGACATCTTGGATCTGTGTATTTATAATTATGAAAGTTATATAACTCAATCTCTTTCTGGAACTCTAATTACATGTATATTAGACGACCCTTTTATCTCTATGCTACATTTTTTATAGTTTTTATTGCTGTGCTTTCAAGTTCACTTATTTTTCTTTTAATGTATTTCATCTGATGTTGATTCAAAATGTGAAATTTTTACTTCCAGAATATTTTATTTCCAGATATTTTTATCTCCAGAATTCCCTTTGATTATCTTTTATACCTTATATCCTTCTCTTCATTATGTCCATGTTTGTCTTTAAATCTTGGAACATATTTATAATATTTATAACAGCTGTTTAATAGTTTCTGTGTCCTAAGTCTATCATCTGTTATTTTTCTGTTTGTTTCTAATGACTGCTTATTCTGGATATATTTTACATTTTTCTGCCTCATTACATTCAGTAAATTTTGAATGGATGCTGGATATTGTAAATTTTATAATGTAGAGTACTGGATTATGTTATATTTCTTTAAAGAGCATACTTTATTCTTACAGGTAGTTAAACTCCTTGCATAACAAGGTGAGTTTCTTCCGGCTTATTCTGAACTTTTATAAGGTGAATCTAAATAGCCTAGAGTCTACAGCTAGTTTCACTTGACTTCTAAAGCTTGACCTTTCTTAATCTCTACTGAAAGCCATATATATATATATATATATATATAATTTCTCTCCACTTTGGTTAGTAGGAAAACTGGAATTACTCTCAGATCTCTCTGAGGTCTGAAATTACTAAGCTTATAGATTCTTACTAATTGTTCTTTCCCTATAGTTGGTCGTTGCCTGTCTCATGAAATTTCACTTTATGGATGACAGATGGGGTTCAGACAGAAATACAGTAAAGCTCTTTCTCTGTTTTGTTCCCTACTCTCTGTCACTCTGCCCTATAAATTCTAGAAACCTCTGCCTCCCAAAATAGTAAGCTTTGCTTCCTTAACTCAGTGAAACTTCAAATCCTGTTTTGTTCAACCCTCTCTGCCCCTGCTTGGGAAATTGCCTCTAGTCAGAATATGAGCATTAAAGTAAGGTCTGCCTCAATTTTTTTCCTTCCTAGTTAGCCAAGGGAGAGCAAATTACAAAAAAATTATACTTCATGAGTGGAAACAGATATTTTTACCAAAATTTACAAATTATTTTTTTCTTTTTAGTTGCTAAAAGGTAGACTTTATAAAGAAATGTTTCCTAATTTTTTTCAGGGGTTTCATTGTTTAGAATTAACAAGAAATTTTCTTTATAGACCAGATGAAATCAATTTTGAATCATATTCTTAACAGTCTGAAAAAATCTTACTTCTGTAATTTTAACTTATCATAATTTCATTAGCTATACCAACAATAATGTTTCTTTTAAAGGTCTTAAATGTCTTTCATAGATTATACCATTTATCAGATTTGGGAGGTGAAAAACTTATAAGTTAAAGCAAATTATTTCCGTTATAAGTGCAGATACAAATTAGCCAAGGAGTAGATTTCAAATCTCTCAAGAAAGCCTCATGATTAATTCACCTGTCATTCCAGCATATATTTATGTTGTATGAGGCATCAAAAATTTTCATGAATAATCTCTATTTTCATTTCTTAGATCAAGGTTTACTTCCTCTGTGCTGCTACATTTTTGTTTTCATCAGTCTCCAAAAAATTGGTTTGATTTATTACTTTTGTCTACTCTGCAAATCTCTGAGTGCTGTATGACTCTTCCCAGCAAGAACACTTTCAAATGGCCCACAGTTCCCTCACCTCTCTCTTCCCAAAGGCAAACACAGATACACTTGTTGCTTTGCTAAGGAACTATACAGGACATTTATTTTCAATGGAGTTGTTATAAAGCTTAATAATTTTATAGATTAATTGAAGAAAGTCATATTTCCTTTCTTCTTGATTCCCTCAATTATGGAAGCAAAGTTTGAGAGACTCAAAGGACTGTTTTTACTTTTAAAAAGTTTTCCCATAAGAACCACTCTATGACTTCTGTTTACAGTTCATTGTACATGTCTAACTGTAAGACAATGTATAGCCGTAAGGGAGTCTGACAAAGTATTTTTACTTTCCAGCTTCCATAATAGAGTTCATCTTTCTAAACTACTAGTTAATAAAATCTACAGTAAATTATTGTCTTACTTTCTGGTTGAATAGTTACTGCCTATCTTCTTCAAATTTTAAAAACCTGAAGTAGATTTGGTACAACATTGCTCTTTAAACTTACTTACCATTTTTTTTTATTTTATTTTTATTTTTTTTTTAAACTTACTTACCATTTTAACCTTAACTGAAGTTAATGAATTTGGAAGGAAGAGGATTATTTCTAAATTTGTTCAACATGGAGAACTGTAAAAGTAATTGATGGTTCATCATTTTAATTTTATCACTGAAAGACTCTGTTTCAGAGCCCAACTCTAAGACCATACCGTCTCAGGTTTGAATCCAGGTTGTGTATTTTAGGCAAGTGACTAAATTTCACAAAGTCTCAGGTTTTTTTCTTTAAAATGCAGATAAATATGTCTAGATCATAAGGCTGTGGGAATTTAAAGAAGCAATATGTGTTTATGCTTAGTTTAGTGCCTAGAAGAAATTAGATCTTAATATATGATAGCTATTGTTACTTTTAGTGTTAACTATTATTTAGCAACTCAGATTGTGGCATAGTGTTAGTTCAAATTACCTTCTTAATTTGTATTAGCTATCAAAGTATAGTTGAACAAAATTATATTAATTCAAAAAACGCTGTCATTGAACATATGTAGAGAAAGTTGCATTTGTTTAGCACAACATGAAATGAATATTTATTAACATCCAATTAATCACATTGTAAATGACATTATCAGAATAATATATATAAATCAGTGGGTACAAAAATACCTATAGGATTTGGGTCATACATATAATTTCCTAATCTGACTCAGTTTGTGTATACTTGATGCCATAACTTGTTGAGAATTTGGTTCTCATGAACTGGAAGACAAAACTTAGAATCAGGCCATGTAAGTGGCCTGGTACAAAATCCTATTATCAACCCATTATTTAAAAATTCAGAGATAGATGTGTTAACATTTAGAAAGAGGTTTGAACCTTCCTTATCTCAAGGTTTCATGTTTTTATGTTGTATATTAGTTTCCTAGGACTGCCATAACAAAGTATTACAGATTGAATGGCTTAAACACAGAAATTTATTTTTTCACAATCCTTGAAGCTAGATGTCCAAGATCAAAGTGTTAGCAAAGTTGGTTTCTTTTCCTCAGCTTATAGAAGGTCATTTCCTCTCTGTGTCTTCATATGGTCTTCCTTGTGTACATTTCTTCATCCTAATCTCTTCTTATTATAAGGACATCAGTCATATTGGATTAGGGCTCAACCTAATGATCTCATTTTATTACCTCCTTAAAGATCCTATCTCCAAACACAATCATATTCTGAGATATTAGGGCTTAGGACTCCAACATATGCATTTGGGGGTGACACAATTCAGCCTATAAAATGTGGGTATTAGATTGTGAAATAGTGGATATAGAAAGGAGCATTCTTAATTTTGTTTATTCAAATCTTTGATCCATAAAGTAATTTTTAAGTCATATTCTAATTCTAATGGCTTTCTTATTGTGAAAAAATAGGGCAGTGGTGCTGTAATAATTGATGGATTTCCTTTGAAACTATCTAATAGTTTATTTTTAAAATCATATGAAGTGTTTAATTTTTAAATTAATGTTTTGATGCATTGAGAATATCCATTTTCTCTGCATGGTCACAAAATGGATTGCAAAACCAAAAATATGGCTTAGGTAGTTAGAAACACCTGTTTGAAATTTATGCAAAACTAGGAACATTTGAATACCTTGGCAATGTATTTGTAGAACTTAATAGAGACTATCATTTATTCTCTCGGAAATTAAAGATTAATTAAAACTAAATCCCTATTCATAAATTTTCTGCTGTTACGTATTTTGCTAACTATTTTTACTCTTTTTATTGCATATCTGAGAATGTGTTATTGGTGAATTCCTATTTATCATAATTATTATCATCTGAGACCTAGTGGAATTACTTTTTAGCAGATGCTAGTATTTATAATTATTGATTGTGTGCAACTTTGTGTATACATAGCATAAGAGGAAATTATTGAAAGCACAATATTTATTTTCCTTGTCTAATGTGCCATAGAGCTTCAACAATTGTAATGCTGAAAAAAAAATAATGTTTGATGAGGCACAAGGAACTGTTCCCAGAGGCTCACACAGAATGGCACGTGGTAACTTCCAGGAAAACATTTTAATAGTAGTGAGATTTTCTTTAATGTCTGCACAGTTGTAATACAAATTAGGTAAAAATAACAAAATGTATAGATATATTCTAGAGTCATTGTATTTATTTTGCCTAGTATGTATTTTTCCTGAATGTCACTTCCTTCTACTAGATATTTATTATGCACAATTATGTATATATATATATATGTGTGTGTGTGTGTGTGTGTGTGTGTATTTATTACATAAGTATGCTTGGCTTTATAAGTTTTCACATTAGCTGGTTATGTAACACAGCATGCAATTTTGTCCTTTGTTAAACATTTCCAGTGGTTTATATTGTTTTCAATAGATGAATTAGAAAATCTCAGAAAACTGGTGACTGAAATTGCAATGGGAATGGTACAATCCATTCTGAAACCTGCCTTTTGGTGTTTACCTCAAAACATGCTTCTGCGTGTTTGCTTGATTTACATTTAGCAATATCTATGTGCAAATAGTAATCATACACCAAAGTAAACAGGACTATATGCAATTGCTTCCTCCGTTTCTTCAATTGCAGTTGCAATCCCATAGATTTCCATCTCGACAGTTAGCATAATTAGAAAATTCTCTTTGTCTTATTAAATGTGACTCTTCTCAATAGAATTCACTTCATTGCCAGCAAAGAACAGAAAATATACTTCAAATCTAAAATAGGAAATCAAGGGGGGCTGTTTTATTTTTATCTGTCTTTGTGCCAGTGACATTATTATCAAAGGATATTGTAATGCTGAAAATGTACTTTGGGGATTTAAATCACGCGTCAGCCTGGAAAGCAAAAAGTGCTGTAGGGCCCATGCAATATATTTTCTCATTAATCTGATTGAAAGATTATCCTTCCTATAGCTATGAAAAGTCTAATACTCATATATCCATCTTCTATGCTAGTAAAATTCAGCTTTATGCAAAGTCATTGTCTCTTGTGTCGAGAGTCCAAGACTTTTCTTCTCTTGGCATAAGTCCATCTGTATTAAAATAAAGTCAAAGCAGGCCACCATTTCATGCACACATTTTGATTATTTCATAAGCTGCTGTGGAAAATGGAAGTATCAGCAAGCTATGCAGTTTCCTGGTAATGTAATGCTGTCATTACCTCAGTGGTCATGTGAGAAAGTTTAGCTGTACTGTCTTTGACAAATGTTCAGTGAGTCAAAACAGTGCATTTAAATGAAATGCAGATATGAATGAGCCATTGCAATCACAACTCCAGCTTAAAAATTATCTTCTGTGAATATATACACTTTCTCTGTAACCTGACATTTGTGGTACAGAACTAGCTGTGCATTTACTCTCCCACCATTCACCCCGCCTCTTTTCTGTACGTCCTCCCCCAGACTCAGAATGAAGGAAGGTATTATGATCAGAGGCTGTATGCAGTAATTGAAGACACTCCTGATGATTCCATGCAATCAGAGTGACACGTTATCTGTGAAGAAAATTAAGTAAAGAAACAAAGCAGATTTATAGGTTGCTTTGCTATGGTCAGTGCCTCTACAAAGATTAGCAAATATACACATATAAGCACCATCAAAAAAAAAAAAAAAGAAAAAAGGAAAAACAAAACAAAACAGAACCAACAACCACTTATATGCTTTTCCACATAAGAGGCTCACAAAATTTTGTATAACCTTAGTCATAACTCCCAGCGCTTAGCGATTTTAAGTTTTAATGAAACTACAGAAAATGTCTTAAACTGAATGATTTCTATTCAGAGCACTCAGAGTGCTGATACCATGAACAGTATAGATGGCTCCAGCCATAACTGTCACACAGATAATATTCTTTTATGCCTCAAGACACTAAGATGGTGCTGTAGATAACCAAAAGAAATAAGCTGCCACCATCACTAATCTGCAGCTTTGAAACCGTATAGTTTTGCATGGTTAAGAGAAGGTACAATCACCTACCAGTGTAATAGAGAAGACATTTTAAAAGTGAACAGGACCTGGAAGAATTAAGGCTTTCATATTTATTTGTAATCCATATGCACCATGGATCAAATCATCCATATCCGATTTTATGTGTTTATGTATGACAATTGGAAATGCAAAATGAGCTGGGGACTTTCCATTCCCCCAGGACATTTTTGCTAATGTTGTAAAATGAAAATCTAAGGAGTATTTGGCCTTAGTGTTCCCTTCAGAGGTTAACTTTGGAAATCTTAAGTGTGTTCTTATGGCTGGATTTGTAATGTATGTAGCAGATTAGAATGTATTATGATATTCAGATGCACCACCCAAACAGTATAAAAAAATTGCTGTCTGTATTTTTCTCACCCAGCAAATATTGCTTGAGGGCTTTTCACATGGATAAAATTGAATTTTACATTCCAATTGCATAATGTGACTTATCAGCTACTTTCTGTATGTGTGAGCCTGGGGTTTGGTGAACACAAATCATAACCAAAGTTGGATGAACATCTTCCATAAAGCTAAGATACTAGATCCATAAAAAAAGAACATAATTAGGTTTATGTCTGGAGCTACATTTTGGGGTGAAATACATCATTTCATATCACAATGGAATGCATCTTTACTGGCGAGGAAAAATACTATTCCTTACTACTTGCCCATAAGAAAAAAATAAATATAAGATCAAAATGAATTTTGAAATACCAAAGGTATTTATTTTTATTTAATTTCAACGGTTGTTTTTTATATTCAGTTTGGAAATCTCAAATCAGAAATCCTTTCATTTGAGAGTACAGGCTGACATTCAAGACTCTAGGAAACAGAGAAAACATAATGATAAACCAAATATCATGAGAATTGGACCCTACGATAAAACCATTTTCTCATTATTTGTTCTAAGAATGTGATAGCTTTCCAGGGAAAAGAAAAAATCTACTTGAAAATGTAGAGCAAGATATACAATTTTTTTAATCGAACACAAGAACTATCAATACTAATCTGCTAATTTGTGCCCCAAAATGTAATCATATTGTTGGGACAAAAACACAATGCATTCAGGAAGCTATTAAATGCACAGCAGTATTTGAAATCGAACCACAGTGACTTGTTGTTATGGCAGGCTGACATTATTGGTTCTTGTATATAGTTACATAATGATCTCTGAAGCCAGCTTTAAAAACTGTTCTATAAAACCAGTTAACAGATGTCAAAATCTGACTAAGAGTCAACTTTCTAAGACACTTACTTTACAGCTACGTTTAAGAACCTTTTGTCTACGTTAAAAAATAAAAATCCAAAACCAACGTATTATACTATTTTCTCTCTCCAAAAGATCTCTGTTGCACAGTAAACTCTATTGCCTTTTATTCCAAATTTGTTAGGGATGTCATCATCCAGTGGTCATTAACAAAAAATATGCACCACTGAAATTATGTCGATGTGAAATAAAAGATTATGATTTTTTTCTGTCTGCTTTACTAACACAGCATACAGTTTTTACTCTGTATAAAGATTATCTTTCTATAGAAAGTTTGCATCATTTCAAACATACAAAAGACGTATAATCAGAAATCATTTTATCTATAACATTATCATACTATTATGGTCATATCTTGTAACATAATAGGATTTGCTGTGAATGTCATCTTGTAATATGAAAAAATAAAAGAGTGATGGTGCTATAGCAGCCAGTAGTATTGTGGACAAATATTTTGGATCATTATTTTCTAACTCAAAGTAAATGATTTGTCCTCACAATAGTTATAAAATAAAAATGAAAATACACTTAAAATAATTAAACATTCTCTTCCCTTTTCTAGTGTCTATATAAAACAACTCAAAAATTAGTATACACAAAAAAGAAAAGAAAAACATTTTCAATGCTTTTGCATATTTCTCAAATAAAGAAGGTGGAATCTAGAAAATAGAATTGTTACAGTAAAACTGCTTTCTGTTCTGTGAAAGCCCTTGTTTTTGTAATTGTAAATGAAGCTGTTTCATCTGGTTTATATGCTGCTGTTCCCACTATTGCAGCTCAGGGCAATACAAATGATTAGTTGCCTGATTCCAGATTCATACAGGCTCAACTATAACAACTAGACTCCGGCATTTAAATGACTGAACTGATGTGAGAACATAAACCATTCCAGACCATTTATACAAATGGAACCGGCCAGGCATTTTATCAAATCTCCTATTACAAGAAAAAAACCTGTATCACCTCCATGCAATTCTTTTGTTTGTTTGTTTTTTACTCACAAAATATTGGGGTGTGCTTTATGCTAATTTTTAATTTTAAAAAGTTTTGCTATAAATACCACCACCAAAATGATATTTTCAGGTCACAGCTGCAAATGGTCAAAGCCTCATGTTTCACTCAGTTACATTTCAGTGAAGAGGTCTCTATAAAAAATATTTCCTTCAAAGGAAAGCATCTTTTTCTGCAAATTAAATTTCTGAGAAGTTTCCCTGGAATACAAAAGTGTGGATTTCAACTGAGCTCAAAAGATACAATTTACATATAAAAATCAATCATTCTATTTTGGGTTGAACATCAAAATTACGTGCCTAAGCTTTCATATTGGTAATTTCATATTCCTAAAGAGTTTGAAATGTCAGTGAATACTCTCCAAATCCTCATTTCTACCTTTCACCAGAAGTTCTAGAATGTCAGTTTGAAAAATTGCACGAACTGTATGAAGTTTTACAAAAAATTTCAACACATAATTTAAACAACCTCCTAAATTAGCACAATTGAAATTTAGATTTTAATACCATGGTTTATGAGCTTGAGCTTCTGCCTCCCTGAAGTTAATGGAATAGTAACTGGCAATAATATATGTGAAAAAGATTAGAAAGAAATAACTGAATTTTTTAAGCCGCCCAGGCAGATTAGTCCCTTTACTTACAATAATAATGAACACTATGAACAACATGAATGACAATGAACGGCAGAACAACAAGAACAAAATGGAGAGCACGACTTTTATGAAGGTTTATAAGAAAAATTAAGAACCAGGCAGAATTTTATTAACTGAGATGAAAAATTAGTTCAATTTTTTTAAGACTATTTTTTAGAGCAGCTTTAGGTTCCCAGCAAAACTGAAGGGAAGGTAGAGAGAATTCCCCTATACCCCAGAGATAATTAGAGCAGGCAGTGACTTTATCTATGTGATGGTAGTAGCTTGGAATGGAAAATAACTGGTAAGAACAGACTATTTAGGGGGTGAAATATGTGGATAGATGGAAATATAAGTCTAAGTTTCCCAACCAACCAATGGTGATAAGGGGATCTCATATAGAACAAACAGTATATGCGATGTCATGAGGAATATATAAGCAGTTTGATATTATGGGAACATCAAGAATAGGGAGGAACACATTAAATGAAACTAGGAGGTGAACAAAGATCAGGTTATAAAACGATCTTAGACCATAGTAAAGATCTTTAATTTTATTATTTAGGCCACTTGGGACAGGGGATTGTCAAGAAAGATATTTAGTATGGGAAACGGATGATAGATTTGAGACTATTTGTGCTAGTTTCAAGTAAGGAATCCATATGAAGGGATTGTGGTGTTGAGGAGAGGGTTCCTGGGGGTTCAGGCTAAGTAAGGGAAACCAGAAAGCTACTCCTTTAAGCCCTAGTGGGCACACCGTCTGCAGTCCCATACCCCTTAGTGAATCCATACCACCACCTACTAACCACTACCACAGAAATCATTGTATTTGGGGTAACCATGTACCTGTCTATGCCATAACTCACCATCCGTCCCAGCCTCCAACCCACCTTCGAGAAGATAAACTCATTGAATGTAAACTTTGTCGTCTCCCTCCCCCATACAAACCATAGTGTGGTACATATTAAGGCTCAATAAGTGTTTAAATGCATCAATAAGAATTTTATGGAAAATTAAAAACATCACTGTGTAACATTAGGCCTGTGTTGTTTCTAGCTATTTCTACAACCTGAAATCAGCCACACATTTATTACTATTTTAGATACCTACTAAACTTGTAAAAATTGCATGAGAATGGAATTTTTAAATTTAATTCCAAAGTTATATCTCATACATAAGTTTACAAACTTTATCTTTCATATAATGAATATCTAAAAGTTAACTTATAAAGGAAGGCAACTAAAGTTGATTCAGTACTCTCTGAGTCTCAAAACACTGTTATATGGGGGTTATTACTAGGGGTCATAACTGGAGGTCTAGGGATACCTGAATCACATCTCTTTCCTTTCTACTGGAAGTATGAAATTAAAATAAATTTCTTTTTTCAAAAATAGAAAACAGAATAGAGAAATGACTTTAGTAAGAGTTACACAAGTTTCTGAGATAAGCAAAGGTTGAATAAAAGCCAAGCTGATGCTTATGGCCTAGGCTCAAACCCTACATGGAGCTTCAAACTTCTATCTAAAAATAAACCTTGGATCCACACAGTTAGGTAAGCTGGCAAGGAGAGGGAGATAAACAGACCCCAGGAGAGTCCCTGGGTTCATTTAAACACCAATTATAAGGAAGCAGGAGAGAAAGTTTCCTTTGGAGCCCTGTTCTATCTAGTTGATTCCATTACTGCATTTGGAGTAGAAGAGGAACATCCAGGGGTCTGAGGTAGGAATATGTAAAAGGGAGTGGGAGTTTTTCTTTTAACACAGTGTCTCTAGCAAGAGATAACTTTGGCTC
Source organism: Globicephala melas (assembly GCF_963455315.2). Taxonomy (NCBI): domain Eukaryota; kingdom Metazoa; phylum Chordata; class Mammalia; order Artiodactyla; family Delphinidae; genus Globicephala; species Globicephala melas. Next base: position 19,639,655 of record NC_083330.1, read on the forward strand.
ATCAGTGCTTGACAATCTTGTCAAAATAAGCCATAGAGATCCTTTCTTTACAGAGTAGATGATATTACTATTATTTTATGGATGAATAAGATGAAATTTAGAGAAGTTATATGGTTTGCCAAAAGGTACAGAGGTAGAGAGGCTGAAATTTTTACCACATTTGCCAGGCTTTAAATCTGTGCTCTAACTGAAACCATATGGGAGAGCCTTAGTTGATGCCATTTGGTGCACAAGATCCACCTAGTAAACTCTGTCGAAACACTTAACTCCTCAGAATTGTCAGCTGATAAAACGGCTGCTGCTTAAACCATTAAGTTTTGGGGAAGTCTGATATGCAGCAATAGATAGCTGAACTACATGCATTTTCTGAGAGTATCTTTATTTAGTACTGTATACTTTAATAAAACATGCATGTCCTTACTGATTAAGGGGTTAGAGGGAAGGGAGCCCCACTTAGCTTAATGTTGAAATTCATTCTAGAACCACAGTTGATCTGAGATCACTAGTAGAGGTCTGGAGAGCTTCCCAGATAGTCAAAGCTTAAATAAACAAAGTATTGTGACTTTTTTTTTTAATGAATCAAGATCATATTACATACCTTCACCAGAGAAGTAACCCTTGGCAAACACTGAAGAATAGTCTATTGACCCAACTTTCAACAAATAACATAAACTAACAATCCTGTATCATTTAATTAAAAAAGTCAGTATTTCCAAGTTAGAGCCCTGTCAAAAGCAGAAAAAATCATGTTCCTGTACATTATGATTCTCAAAATGTAAACAAAAGTATGATAGTTTTTTTTCATACTCTGTCTATGCATCTCACTTCTTTTACTCAGGTACTTTTAAGCAATTTCTCTGAACTCAAACATTTAGCTGCTAAGTGGATTTGGCTCTTTTCAAAATGTTTTTACATAAATGACAATAGTAGCAAATAAAAATGTTGTAGATTGCCTGGGCGATTATTATTATCAGCAGCAGGTTCTTGTGAAACATAAGATTTTTAGCCTAATTATTGAGGAAAGCTGTATGGAATCGACCTTTCAAGCATATAAATGATTGAAATAAAGATTTAAATGTAATCAAACGTTTACATGTTATGTTGGTCAATGGAAGTTATATTTGTGATTGTGAATTATGCTGAAAGTTAATATTATTAAAAGGAAACAAGAAACATGATGATTAATAATTCATTAGCATTCTTTCACCTTCCTTTAAAATAAGCTATTACCTGAATTGTGGGAAAGCAGATAATAGACTATAATTTATCATTTTTCAGGGACTAGAAATGGTCCTATATTTTAAATCCTTGTTTTAATTATCTAGCCTGATATTTTGATAACCAATATTATAACACCAGGAGTCTCAGAAGATACTGTAGGAGAGATATTTTGACATATTTAGTCTACATTTCTTGATTTCATAGTGAGATTGTAATGAGGAATTCCCATTTACTCTTGAGCTCAGCATTTAGATAATTGAATAATAAACCACAATCAATGAGAACTTTTAAAGATTGTCACTCTTATGTTAAGATTGAACTTAAAAAAAAATAGCTTCTTAGCTTGCAAACATTTTTGGCTGAACCCCATTTGGTATTCAGAATGTAAATGAGATTTGTTATCAGGCAGGAAACCTGAAACTGATTTAACCTAGATATTAATCTTCATATTAAGGACATATTTACATTTCTTGCATAGCACAGTAGGTTAGCACTAAGGAGGATCTGCATTTAATTTTTTTAAAATGGCTTAGCTCAATTGATGTACAGTGCATATTTCTCATTTTAACTATTTTGTTTATTTCATAGATTCTTTTATTTTCCCATGGTCATGTTAAGGCTTGCTGGATTGAAAATATGCCGCAAATAGAAGCCAAACCACAGTAAAATGACTCTGCCTAACCCTAAGAGTTCCAGTCATTTCCTTTTATATTTTATAATAAGATATGACAACTCAATTTAAAGAAAATACACAATAGTTGCTGACTACAGTGAAAAGTTTATATTAAAATAATGTGTTGCTGTGGGGAGGTGGATAATTGAGCATTCAGTAGGTATTTTCTGGCAGGGCTCCTGAAATAAGCAAAAGTAATATCTGTTAACAGAGGATAAATGCAGATAAAGTTACTCTAGTCAGTAATTAGGATTTTACAGATCCCTGTTTAAATGCTGATGCAAGAGAAAATGAAGAAGGCTGCACTTAGTCATTAAAGTTGAGCTGATCCAAACTCTCTCAGTAAGACCTGACCTTTGATTGAGCCCCGTTCCTACTAATATGTGACTCCGCCAGTTTTCTTCTGCATGTAATGAAGAATGAGCACACTTGAGAAGTAGAAAATCTAACTGAAACTGTTAATTTTAAGATGTGACTGGGTGGGGTAGGGGGGAAGGGTTGGGATTTGAAACCGGAAAGCTCTAGTAAGTTTCCTTAGCTTTCAAACAGAACCTTTGGCTATTTTGTCTTCTTCAGCCATCTTATTTAATTCCAGGAAATAGACTTGTAACTCTTTGACATCATGAAGGAAGAGGTGAGGTGACCAGGTATCAACTTTTTCAAGGGGATAGTTCTTAGAAAATTCCGATTGACTACTCTCTCCTTTCCTTCAAGAGAATTTATAAAATCAACGTACACAACATCTTCTCAAGCAGTTGTGTTCACCAAAACAACAGTAACTTGAATGATCAAATTAGTGTTAAGAATAGGAGAGCAGGTATTTTTCCTCAAGAAACACTACAACATGAAAGTACCTGTGCACTGAATACTGCCTTACAAACAAAAATCTAAAAGTCAAACTTATTTCCCAAATTATAAGTCAAATAACTCCTCCCTCCTTTCCACTTTGTTGCCAAAAGGAATTATGGGGTGCTAGCAATGGTCAGCCTTCATCCATTACCATTTTTGCTTAGGAAATTTTAGAGGAATCTAGAGATGATTAATATGGATCATCACACTCCCTTGCAAAAGAAAAGAATTGGGGACTTTGGGGTTATCATCACTTATTGTGCTTTGAATAATTTCTCCCACAATGTTTCCTTGCTACTTGGCCCAGTAAGGAGGTTTTTGCAAGCATAAGTAGGATGGATTAAAGCAGGGAGAGAATAGAGTTAAGGAAGCAATTAGTAAGGTATTTCAAAATGTATTGGGGTGAAAGTCTCCATTATCATTTATCATTGTTCTTTAGCTAGAACCTAGAGACAAGCCTCTAATCAAGCATTACTGTAAATGATAGACACTTGAACCTCTATAATCATAAACTTCTCCATAGGCTTGGGAGCTTCTCATTCTATTCCCACTAAATCCCCTTTATCCACTTGATCAAGTGTCGTGTCAACTCTTGCTCTGTTACCTTAGGTCATCTGGGATGAGTATTGACTGCTTTCTTCCATTACTAGTCTATACCTACCCCTGGTTACTATCCTCAGATATTTTTTTGCTCTAAGGTTAATTACTATAGCTCTGCCTTTTTACTTGAACAGAGGGAACTCCTTGACCCCTACCCTAAGTTAAATCCCTCTGTTATATAGTTCCATAGGACCTTATATTACACTCATTTTTAAAAAAATTGAATCACTCAACAAATACTTGTGGAGTGCTTATTCTGTTCTAGGTACAACAGTGAACAAAAGTTCCAGGCCTCATAGAGCTTACATACTATAATTATATGCTATTTAAAGCCTTCAGATCTCCAGCTAAAATAAAACTCTTTGAAAGCAAGAATTATAACTGTCTTCTTCATCACTGTTTCCCCAGCACTTTGCAGAGTACCTGGAATATTGAAAAGGTACAATGAATATTTACTGAATTATTAAATAAATAAATAAGCATTGCAGTTTTACAGAAACATAGATGTTTTATTTGTTCATGAGCAAAATTCAGCAGTATAAAATTACCAGTAAAAAGTGTCTATAAAAAGTGACCTAATGAAACTATTAGACTAAAACAGACTAGTACATGTGCACCAGCCATATGACTGCATTGCTACTTACAAATAAACTATTTTCTAGAAAATTATTTGGTTTGTTTCATGTGCTGTGTTTTCAACAGACAGCAAGGCATTGATTAAGCACGTCCTAATATTCAGTTTAAGTCAATGTAGTACAATAAAACACATCATTCATACTTATTAAAGTGACACCAAAGAACCCATCCTAGAATTCTAGGAGCAAAATATGTGACATAAGATTAAGATATAAACAATTTTTCACCTTATAGTAAACACACACACACACACACACACACACACCATCTTCACAAGATCCTTTGAATGAATTGGTTGAAACATTTTTACTGTTAATATGGTGTTTAAAAATGCGAGTCTTTTGATTGTATTAATGAGAGCAGGGAGTTCCCAATGATGAAAAAGCTAAAGTTGTATGCCTGCATGAAGACCAGAATTGCCTTCAATTGTCTTATATTTTGTTCCTAAATAATCTGTAGCCAAGATTAGAGAAAATAGACAAACACAGACATAATCTAGGTCTCTTCACTCACCAACTGTTTCAGCCCATGGAAATGGTTAAATCACACAAAAAAGAGTGCCATGAAACTATGCATCACATATGATTCCTTTATTTTTGAAGTATCAAAAATAAGCCCACAAGATAGTATTAGAAGTAAAAGGAAATTATTGGCTCCTTGAACAAAAAATCTAGTAATAGCTGGTATTAGCTACCATTTAATAGCGGGTACAAGTGATATCACCAAGACCCATTTCACAGCTTGAGATTCTCAGAGTTGGCTTCATTCTCAGTCATTGCACATGATGGGAATAAAGCATCCATATTCTAAGTCTCATATATTCATGCCAACAACAATCGAGGCACAATGACCAGGAGGGTTAATTTGGGGGGAAAGGGTAGCAAATTTTATAAAGTATATTATAGAGTCCAACAGAGTCCATATTTGTCACATGAATATGTTACAACTTGCCCCAGTAAAAACTTTACTCTTTCTGCTGAAGAAATAAACAAAACACAAGTCCCATGAAGCCAAGATCTAACGAATGCTCATCTCACCGAAAGGTACAGAGCCGAGTTTCTCAGCCAGTACTGTCCTTTTAAGGGGTATTTGGAAATAGTGCGGGTGTTTTTGGTTCACATAATGACTGGGCTGTGATATGGCATTGGGTTTTCAGGATCTGAGGTTTTTCACCATCCTGAACTTCCTTGATAGTGCTTTACAATGACAAATTATTCTGCCTGAAAGGCCAACAGCGCTCCCTCTCACTGACACACACAGCAACAGAGAAATGCCTATAGTGGCAGAGACCAAACAGTGATGGACTTGTTCGGTGAAACGGCAGCCAACTCTTTTGAGACTGTATTGACAATGGCAAAAACAGTTTTCTCAGCAATAAAACTGATAAATTCTGAACTTAAAATGAAACTTTTTGGAACATTGTGTATTTTTTAAAAGCAACCTTTGGTAAGAAAAAATCTAGTGAGCCTATCTGAGCAATCCACCTGACCCTTCCTTCTATTTCTTTCCCTGAACACCGCTCTTTGAATTCTTCTAGAGAATGGGCCAATTCAGGGTGGAGGTTTGTTCCCAAGGCAATCAGCCTTTCACTACTGGTCCTAAGGTTTACCCATCTCCCACACCCCCAGTCATTCCTCAGGTACCTTAAATTACACCCAAGCCCATCTCCACCCAACCTAGCCAGTGCTTCTAAATAGTTCCAGATTCCACCAATGGGCGCAGAGCCGGATCCGGCCCTCCCTGGTCCGGCCCCTATTCTAGGTAAGTCCAACTCCCGCCAGCCAGTGCAGAGCTAGGTTCTGGCCTTTTATATCTCTGGCTGCAGCTGGAACCTGCCCTCCTCGTTGGCATTTAGTTTCCTCCACTCAACGCTCTTCGGTGTGTCTGGTTGCTGTCCGGCCGTCCTCTCCCTGCTCTGTTCTAATTCGTCTTTTCTAAGCAATCACTGTAGAGTTACCCTGCTAGCCTAGGTAGAGCTCTGGACCCACCCACTCGTTCCCGGGGCTGTGCCCAGTTAAAAAACACGTACACACAGAGTAAGGAAGAATTGAAAATGGATTTTAAAAAAGGCAAGCACTAGGTGTTGCCTCCAGAGTCAGTTGCGTGTGGTTGGACGAAGTACAAAATGCATGTGTATACAGAGTTGTAATCCCTGAGCGTTAAGTTTAATCACCGTCAACAAATTGTATATGCCATCTACATAAACTCCTAACCTCCTGTTATTGTTAATTTGTACAACATAGAGATCAAGATTTTACTTTGAAACCAAGGTGAGAGAGCCTTATAAAATGAATCTATAACTATTTCTGCTTTTCAAGGTATACTAAACATTAGGCAATAATATATCCATTCTGATTTGCATGTGCTAGTTAGCAGTGACCTGTGATGGATTCCTGGCTCTGGAAAAAGCAAATAAAACTTCTCAGTCAGTTAGCAGTTGGCCTCAGTAAACAGCACAACTGAACTAGGGAGAAAATGGATGCTGGACACTGAGAGCCATATAAATACTGTAAAACAGTAACATAATAGCTGAAGTAATAAAAAATATGTTGGTAGTAGAGGTCAAGAACACTAGGGAATTAAGAACATTTTATAGGTGGTGGAATTATATTTTGAAGTCTAATTAATTAGTCTCTCCTTCACTTCTTTTTATGTGATGTTCCCTTTATATTACTCAGAATCATCCCTTACTTCAGGAATAGTTAGGAAGAGTCAGTATGTAGCTCATTAGTTTAAAATAAACATTTCAATTCACAGAAGTCAGAGTAGCACTGACTATATTAAAATAAAAATAACTGTAAAACAGAAAGATGGGTTATATTGTGTCCCCTTGACTCTCCATTAGATAAGCGCCATCTGATCTGGAGAAGAAAAAGATGGTAGGTGCGTGGAGAGAACATCCCACAAAGGTTTACTGATTTTGTGGCATGCAAAAAGAGTTCCACATCCTGCTCTCCTCCTGAGAATAAGGAAAGAATCTCAGAAAATTTAAATATAGGAGGGATTGTTTGATTTGATTTCAGGACTATAGTCCTGAGATGACACCAAGCCTTGAGGAGAAGCCCAATGCTCTGTACATTGCTGGGCCAATAGATTTAAAATGGCTCTATAAGATTTCTAGAAAATTAGGTCGCATTTTTTTTCTGCATGTCCCAAGAAGGTTGTGTAAGTTCTTTCAAAGTGAGACAAACGGTGGGTCTGCAGAGATCTTGTGGTGAAAATAAAAGAACACTTTTGAAGAAGGTGAGGCACATAGGTTGCCTAGAGAGATCAGATAAAAACCCATTTTGTTTCTGCTGGTGCTTGCATAGAGGAAAATGACTGCTTGAGGACCACGCTGGGCGGTGTGTCTCCACAAAGACCAATGGAGTTTGGTGCTGATGTTTGAAGACCAGGGAGTATGAAGCTAGTGGGGATGGAGCACAATAATGAATGACCTCACACTCTTTCCTCAGTGACATATAAATCTCACGCAGTCCTAAATTGAAGGAGGTAGGATAGAAATTATGAATCAAGTTTACACTTGAAATGACAGAGAAATTTGAAGTGACTGAATTTGCCTGGAAATAATCAGATTATCTTTGATGACATCAAGTAGGTCAGACTTCAGAAGAATAAGCAGTTATAGGAAAATAAACTTGTACTTACCTAAATAGTACAATAAACTTGTGGAATGCCTTCCTTGAAATGGCCATAAATTGAGTACAATGCTAGTAGTGAGGAAACTTTCCTGGAAAAATCAGTTTTCTCATTTGTAAGTTCAGAGAAGTAAGGTTGCATCCAGTTCAAATCAGGCAAAAGCACCAGTTAGCAATGGAGAGAGGGGAATGCAGATTCATGGCTATGACAATAGCATAACTAAATGCAAGGAAGCATTAAAGTAAGTGACTGGAAACAAGAAAGTACTATAAGGGAGGAGAAGATAACTTGTGATGAGGGGAGAGAGGAAATGCCTGGTCAGCTCGAAAGGCAGACATATCTTGACACTAGGGCCAATTTAGATCCAAAGCCATAGATTCAATAAGTCCTGTAATACCTGCTCATCACAATGTAGTTGGCAGACTAGCAACACATCAGCATTACCAGGAAGCTTATTAGAAATGCCAAGTCTCAGGGCCAAACCCAGAGCAACTGTATAAGAATTTCAGTTTTGACAAGACCCCTAAGTGATTCGTTTGCACAAGAAGCACAGCTCTAATTGATCCACAGAAGAATGGGTAAGAAAATATGAATGTAAGTTCATGTGGGCAGGTAATTTTGGCTATTAGTTGTTCTATCCATAGTATCTGTAAGAGTGCTTGACATACAGTGAGTACATAATAAATAGTTGTTAAATATATGAGACTTCTTAACTTCACCTTCATTACAAAAGAAAGCAAAATGCTTACATATACAGTTGATCGTGTAACTTTTGAATATGAAAAGCAGACTCAGTCACTTAATTGCCTAGCCAATAACTAAAAACAAAATTAATGTCAAAACTTTGAAAGTTTCCTTATTCATATCAAATTAATCAATACTTTGGCCCTTTCACTACTCTTCCATACAATAATGAAAAGACATTCAGAACTTCACATTTTTATATGTTGTTGGTTGGTAAGAAAATATTGCTTATAGAATTAATTTATTTCTTTTGATCCATAACTAAACTGATTATTCATTCAGAAACATTATTTCTACATTCTGTGAATTACACTCAGTGTTCTGGAGGAAAGTTTGAAACATACACAATCATTGTCTTAAGTGAAAATGCAGGGGGAGAATAAAAGTTTAAACTAACTGCACATATTAATCAGAAGAGAATTAATTTTATACAATAGAATTTATAAACAAAATAATGAGAGACTGTATCAAGCATATACAAGAAAAGAAAATGCCAAGGCTTGACTGATTCATCAGGTAAAGATGCAACATGCCACTTTTAGATCCATACAGTGTATTACTTATATAGACAATGAAAGGTAGAGTAGCCAAAGATGGCAGCCAAAGCTGCCACACACCAAAACAGACAATACCAGAGGGTCAACGTGAGTTATGGGATACCCTATCACTGAGGAACAAATTCTAGACTATAGCTAAGCAGTTTTACAGTTTGCAGTTCTGTTCTGAGAGGGACCAGGCAGAAAGCCCCATACCTCATCAGAATCCTGATGGCGATAAGAAACTGTGTCCTGATAGCCACTCAGGTGAGATAGGAAGGTGAGGGGGAGAGGGCTTCAAAGGGGCTCTTCTGAGGCCTCCCATCCAGGAGAATCATGGGACACTGGCAACAGTCAGATTAGTTGCAGGTCAAGTTCGAGTCTTTGCCTGTGTGGCCGATGTGGGTATGTGCAAGACCTCGAGGGCACCATGGTGGAGCTCTTTTCCTACAGAAGGCAGAATTAGGAATAATTAATTCTATTTGGATTCATTGTAGAGCCTTAAAAGGCCAAGAGGTTTTGTTAGTGTCATCAGTGTTTCTGCTCTCAAAAGTGGCATTGTATTACTGGGAATAGATTAAATGGAAAAGAGATGAAATTCCCTTTCATCTGTTCAGTCAGAGAATGCCTGTGAAAATAATTCTTTGGTGAATAAGGTGGTAGTACATAAGGAAGTGAAGATGTGGACAGGGAAAACAAGAAGAAAATACAAGGTAGTGAATAGTGAATATGTGGAACTTGTCACTCTAAGAGATGGTAAATATAAACTGTATAAGCAGAAGCCAGTAATGTTTAGATATCATATCAGGCACAGCTTAATGCATGTCCCATGATCCTCTTGATTCCATAGTCTTCCAGCCCCTCAGTTGTTTGTCCCTCTTCAGCCATCATCATAGTATATCCTCCCAGAGGGACCACCCACAATCTGGCAGTCACAGCCTACTGACTTAGCCTGGGTATGTGTAGTGCCAGCACCTGGGGCTATTCACAAGGTCTGAATTCTCTACACTTTGGCCTCAGGGCCAAACCAGCCACAAGCATTGAATGGCAGTTTTCTCCATTACTCCCAGGTTGGATGCAGGCATAGTTTTCTAAACAACTACCAAAGGGACCAGAAAATACAACTCTGAAATGTGGGGCAGTTAATTCCCTGATAGGCAAGTTTCATTAAATGGAAAACAGAAGATGGGAGGATACATTTCCTCTCCTTTCTCCCTTCCATAGAGTTCTCCGAGCAATGTTTTATTCACACAGTGCATCCGAAGGAGTCATGAGTGGCTAAGCAGATGCATGTGTCAAGTTATGGGTGTATCTCTGTGGTTCTGCATAAAGCAGGGGGCAACGCAGTAACACGTTACCTTACATTGCTTTACATCCCTCTCTGTCTCACTACCTTTTTCTTTCAGTCTCCGTGCTCTAGGATGTTACCTTCCAAATAAAACATCAGTACTTAGACCTTTGCTCCAGGTTCTTTTCTCTTGGGAACTAGAGCTAGGATGGATATATTTGTGGACAATCTAGGCACAAAATCAAGGACAAGATGGGTTCAGAGTTCCTCCTAATCTTTGAGATTGTGTGACATTCTCCTGGAAAAAAAAAATAATACTGTCAAAAACTCTTACAGTGCCTCGTACGTAGTAACCACTCAGTCAAAGGTGTATTATGTGAATCATACAATCAGAGTTGAATAGAACAAAAGGGCATAATAAAGTCACCGGTTCCATATACGAAGAAGAAATCAATTGCTCTGCAAAAAGGCCTGCACTAACAGAGAGTTCACTGTATGAATGGATAGGAGAATCAGATGTAAGAGTTACTATTTTAAAAACATCAAACATACAAACAAATAAACAAACAGAAAACCCATTTGTGGTACTTAATAACAAACAGGACCATTTAAATCCTTTTAGAATGTCTTTGGTTTATCACTTTTACTTTTTGCTCTTCTTTTTCTTGCTGCCAGCTGGAGACATTGTCTAAATTCCAACATTAACCTTTATATCACTGTCTTCTTCCCCCTCTTCCTATCCTTTTTACATTCTCTCAGTGATCTTAACCACTCATGTGACATCATGTTGTATCATTTGTATCCAAATAACTCTCACTGTATAATATGTGGTTACAACCTGTCAAATTATTTCTGTATATTTTCTTTAACTTTTAAACTATTCTACCTAGAGTGTTCCACTGACTCTTCCCATTTTATGCATCAAAAACTAAACTCATTAGTACCACTAAACAGTTCTTTTTCCTACCTCTTTAATAACAGTGATATTTTGTCGTGAAGTATCTTTCTAAAAATCCCCATGTCAATTGAGCAAAGGTATTTATTGATATTGACTGAACTTATACATTGTGGAATTTCTGGCAATTCCACATTGGAATTCCTACTGCCTATTGCAGGACAGCTTTCCTCAGCTCCTGGATACATTTTCTTGCCCACTGGATACCAATCAACAGATCCTGGCCTTTTGGTTGCTGACTGTATGTCAGATATTCTAACGAAACCCTTTGGATCTTTTACAAAATTAATTTCACTCACTAGGTTCTCTAAAATGCTACCCACTTCAACTAAATTCACAGCTTAAAGAGCAAAACTTTATTTACTCAAATTAACACTAAAAATATATCAACCAGATGAAGGGAGAGGATGCAGAAAGATAGAAATATTTCCAACATTTCTGAAAACTTAGAAAAATGAAAATGAGATGAAGGGCAGGGAAAGGATATAAGTGCCAGTATGCTGATAGGAGAGCAAAAACCTGAAAGCCTGGATTCTTCTCCAGCACTTCTATTTGTCTTTCCATTAATCATTACAATAAATGCCTATCAATCTTTATTCAATAACAGACTCCAATTAATCAGATCCTTCTTTTGGCTTTGTTCAAAAGTTAACATTACTTGACTCTGAAATAGACTCCAGTAAAGAAAAATTTAGCTCAAGATATCCTTAGTCCATTAAAAAAATTACAACCAATAGTCTTTTAAAAAAAAGTCAATATGCAATGTCAAAACAACCATCACCACAGTAGTCATTCAGAGTTCAGGCTCTAGGTCTACTTGGAATCCATAATTTGTTGAATAATATTGAACAATTAAGTTCCTTGTGACTCAGTTTGCTCATAATAGCATTTCCCTAATTTTGTTACTAATTAAATGAGATAAGTTACTTATAGTGTTTAAAAGACCAACTTGAATAATTGCACAATAAATGTGAGCTCTTCATTATGAAGTCCTTATTCTGTATCAGAACAACTCTTTGCGGGCTGAAGGACCATAACTTATGCATTTTAGTGTAATCCATGTTGTATAGCTGTAAGAAGCCACAGAACATTTGTTGAAGAAGTGAAATTTTCAAATACCAGTGATTTGATGACTGATGATTCTGAAATTTTCCACGTGGATCACCACTCTAGATGAATTAGATGAAATAGAGAATTAGAGTCGTCTTGTTAGTGTTGCTAGCAGGACATTTCATTTGGGAAAATTTTCAACCATTGTGAAATATCTAAACCAATGGGCATAAATGAGTATATGGTGAGTAATTGTATTAAACACTTTATATTTACTGAGCATTGACTATCAAACCAAGCATTATGTTAGACACTAGTGAGGCAAAGATGAGATAGATAAAATCCTTGCCTTCATAAAACTTATAATCTTTGAGTTATATGAGTCAGGTACAGGAAAGCAGCTGAGCCTGAGACAATAAATGTTGTACCACAAAATGAATAATTAAAGGAAAAGGTATAATGTGAGGAATGTTTCCGAAGGATGATTCAGCACCCATTGCAAGTTGCAAAGTTCTGATTTTTTTAAATGACATTCACAAATTCATAGTAAATGTGACATGTCAGAATGCCCGAAGATTAAAAAGCTTCAGGTTTCATTTTTACATTTTTTTTTTAAAGCAGAAAGTCTTAGGCTTCCACAAGGATCATATGTGTCCATAATTTCCCAGAGAAACTGACTGAGTTGCTAAACAATTCAGGCAGAGTTTAAACACCTTTCCCAATATCTTCTTTCCTCTAAGGACTTTGGTTGGTCACTGTGTCAGTGAGGCAGTACCACTGTTTCAAACAGATTTCCTCCTTTATTGAGAGGTCAACCACAGAGCCCTGGGCAGGCTAAGGCAGAGTTCACCTTTGCTCTCTTCCTTGGCTGTGTCACGTACCTGTTCAAGTGGAATCCCCAGTTAGAGTCATCCCTGAGGCCAAGAACTTCTATTAAACTGCAGCAAGAATTGGTCAGCTATTTGCTCCTGGGAAAATCCTACTGCTACGACTAATAACTATTTCAAAAGAAATAAATGAGCATGTCATTCATCCTATGATTACAGGATGAGCTTCAAGGGAGTTGCTCGTCAGCAGGCCTTTCACATAACCCCAAGTTACTGAGTTCTTTCCCTAAATAGTGCAAATTGTCCCATGACAGGATTAAATCCTTTCCCAACCACTACCATGGCAAATCTGGTGGGGGATCACAGCATACAGTGAGATGAAGGGAATGTTTGCTACCTTATGGGGGAAGGCAAAATGGTATTTGTGCCACTTGAGTCAACAGAGAAATTAGTTATAAGGTTTTATATTCTAATTACATAAAATATAGTTATAATTTAAAGATTCAAGGACAACGCATGTAATGACTGTTATTCCTAAAATATTAACTATATACCTGAGGACGCATTGTGCTACATTCTCTGTAAAGTGGGATCTACAATCATTGTGTACCACCACCACTAAGACCACCACCAAACCTTTACCTCATTGCTATATTTCAAAATAAAATAGAATAGAAGAATGAATATGTATAACATTAATGCTTTATCCTCATCTATGGTTTTGACTTTCTATCTTCTGTATCTTCTTCAAAGTCAAGGATACCTATGAACCATCTGTGAAATCTTCCCTGGGAACAATTTCATTCTTTTCTCACCTTTCTTAGCATATTTTCTATACATCTCTCATGGTTTTTTATACATCTCTTTTGGTTTTCTATACATCTCTTATAGATCACATTTACCTTGGACTCTAGATATTTATGAACTTATTTAACTTTCTCTACTGAATGAAAATGAAATCTCTTTAAAATTAGGTCTATGTTTAATTCACTCCAGTTTAAATGCCTTCCTTATGTTAAGTATTCAGTAAATAAATGTCAATAAGTGAAGGAAAAGGGAAAGTTTAAAGATGAACAAACAGTGTATAATTTTCACTCTATTTGTCAAATGTGTTTTAAAATAAGCCCCACTTTTTTAAAACCTCTTTTTCATATCTGTGGTTTTCTTCTTTTTTTTCTATTTATATTCCTTCAACTTTTCCTTAATGGAGCCAGATGATAAACATCATGTCAGAAAGAACATACAGAAGCCAGTTGGAGGTAGCATGGCACTTTCCTTAGTTTTTTATAGATGCATCTCCTATTTGTCCACCAGGCCTCATTTCAATGCTCCCATCATTAGTTTGCTGTGTTGTACTCCAATTCTCAAAACTTATAATAGAGTTATTCTACTCTCTGTCTGTACTGATGATTCCTTTGTACTCATTTATTTACCTTTCAACCTTCAGCTCTTTTAGTTGTGACATTGCCATAGCTCTAGACAAGACATTTTCCTTCAGAAAGCCCTCCTGACTGTGTGTGTTGGGGGGAAGGGGGGGAGTTGAAGCTTGATAAGACATCCATGCCAATAGAAAAGAACTGAATATATATGTGTGTATGTATATATATATATATATATATGTTTTTATATATAAAAACTTTTTGACTTATGTTATTTCTGCCAGATGCAAGATAATAATTTGTAAAATAGCTATACCCTGGCTACTTTAAAAAATGAAATTAAAATAAAAGAACATTATTACATACAGAAAAGCAATTTTCTTTTATGTTCTGCATCTATGCTATTTCATTTACTCAGACTGCTCCTTAAGATTTGTTTAGATTCTCAAGGTAAAAAGGAAAATATAATGGTTCATATAATTATCTTAATTAAAGGAAACCTATATTCCCAGTTAGATAAACTTTTGTTCTATTTCTAAGTTCTAATAGGATTATGAATCTTAATGTGAGGGACATTGATAAAAAATATATTTGGTAGAGCTTTTATAGAAGATGCAAAACAATTTCTCCATTAAGATTTTTATGAATGTAAAAGTCAATGATATTACAACAATGCTTACTTGAATGAAGACAATCTGTAATGAGCTAATAATTATCGACATTTCCAGGGTTCAAATTCATATAAATGTAGATGGAACATCTGTATGAACAAATGATTAATATGTCTCTTAGATCATCTATCATTGAAAAATTGTCAACTTAAAATTATTTGTCCAGAAAAATAGTCTTTGCACATGAGGGTGAAATAAAAATATTTTCAGATAGATAAAGGCTGAGTTAAGTTTACTGTGCTGTAAGATATGTTAAGGGAAGTTCTTCAGGCTACAGGGAAATGTCAACAAATGGAATTTAGATCTCTAAGAAAGACTAAAAATCACCCCAAAATGGTAGATGGTAAATATGAAAGATTTTCTTTTTTATTGTCTTAATTCCTTAAAAGTTATTTGAATATTTTAAAAAAGATAACATTATATTGTGAAGATTTATAATGTATATATTAATAAATTATGTGACAAAGTGCAAAAAGAATAGGGCTAAGTCTAATTGTACTTTTAAATTTTAATGTAAAGTGTAAATATTAACTCTAGTTAGATTGTAACATGTTAAGATTTCACATTTCAATCTCTAGAGTAATGACTGAAAAATAAAGAGCTGATAAGACAATAGTGGAGATAAAATGAAATACTAAAACACACTAAATTGATACAAAAAGAGGGCAGGAAAACAGTTAAGGAACAATTGAAAGATAGGACGAGTGATAAATAAATAGCAAAATGGTAGATCTAAGTAAAATCACATTAATAATTACATTAAATAAAAATGGAGTAAATACTACAATTGAAAGAGATAGAGTCAGACCACTTGTAAAAGGAAGGCTTATCTATATGTGGTCCACTTATAAAGGCATAGATAGGTTGAATAAAAAAGGAAGGTAAAAGGCATGTATGCAAATATTAAACATAGAAAAGTTAGTGTAGCTATGTGAA
This sequence comes from Globicephala melas, assembly GCF_963455315.2. Taxonomy (NCBI): domain Eukaryota; kingdom Metazoa; phylum Chordata; class Mammalia; order Artiodactyla; family Delphinidae; genus Globicephala; species Globicephala melas. Next base: position 19,655,659 of record NC_083330.1, read on the forward strand.
TATTAAATAAATTGGATATCAGAACAAGGGACATTACCAGAAAAAAAGAGTGACTATTCATAAGATAAATGGATAATGTATTAGGAAGATAGAAAAATTTTGTAAATGCCAAAACATATGATGCAAAAACTGGCATAGCTAAAGGTAAAATTAGACAAGTCAAAATATCATTGCTGAAATTTTTAACATCCACTATCAAAATTGATAGAACAAAGAGACTAAAATCTCTAAAGATACAGACTTGAACAACATGATGAGCTGAGGTAACTTAATTAAAGTTTATGTGATATTACCCGCAAAATCTACAGTGTACACAATATTTTTAAATGCACATGGGATATTTGTTAACATAAATGTTCTCCTAGGGCATAAAATAAGTCTTCAACAACTTTTGAAAAATTTGAACTTTACAGAGGATTTTCTATGACCATAATGAAATTAAATTAGAGCTCAATAGCAATAAGATAATAGGAAACCTCCCAATACTTAGAAACAGCACACTTGTAAATGACATAGTTCACAAAGAAAAGTAAAACTGGAAAATATTTCTGCTGAATGTGAGTAAAAATGGAAATATTCACAATGCAGGCCATAGAGGGAATTTTATGTCTTTAAATGCTGTATTAGTAAGAAAACAGACCTAAAATCAATGATATATGCAACAACAAGAAGAAAACTTTAAAAAGAAAATAAAATGTTAAAAATGGTAGACACAAATGAATGCACACTCCTTGATTTTATTTACATGAAGTTCAAAAGCAATAAAAACTTTAACAAAAATTGAAACCATGGTTGCCCATAGGGGCTGGGAAGGACAGGAAGAGGGCATGAAGGGATTTCTAGGAATAAGGAAAATGTTCTAATATCTTTGTTATTCAGTTGTATATTATTTATGAATTGGATCTTTAAGGTCTGAGCTTAGGTGCTCAGACCTGTGAATTTTACAAAAACAAAAAGAAAAGGCAACTAGACAAGAAGAAAACAAACCCTGAACCCCAAAATAAATTTAATTACATTCTTCCAATTGACACATAGCATTTCTGCCTAAATTCAAGAGGTTCCAACTATAATCAAGTAGTCTCAGCCTTTAATTTAAAGCCTTCAATCTTTGGCTAATTTCAGTCATTGGGTGGTGAAAAAGGGAGAAAAGTTTTCTTACAAAGTTATTGATGCAACTAAGGTCTAACTCTCAAAAAGTATTTTCCTGGTAATTTTTTCCCAATAGTTTGTTATACATAAAATAGTTTCATTTTGGCGTCTGTTGGTTAACTGATTTTAAATAGTTCAGTATCATGACACACTCACCGCCCTCCCAAATAATGACATAACTGATCGGCAGGAAATTGTTATGTAGTTTTGCCTATTTGAACACTGGAGAATGTCAGCTGAAAACAACTATTTGATTTTTGACCCACATGATGCTGAACAGCTCTTTAGGACAATAATTTAAAGAGCAATTTCCGTTGTTTACTGGAACTCATTCAGAATTCAATAATATAATATAAACTAAACAAAGATGCTTATATTCCTAATTTTTAGGGCATGTACATACACAGTATATTTAAAAGATAAATAAACATTTTGATCTGGAAAATAAACATTAAGGTGACTGATTTTGGTATACAAATTTATCCTGTCAACATAGTTAAATTAATGAAACATTCTTATGTATTTTAATCATTTTTATGTATTTGTTATGTACTTTTTTCTTCCTGGCATGAGTTAACTGCCACATTTACATATTGAATCAAAAAAAAACCCAATGTCTTGAAGTTTTATTGTCCATTGAAAACACCACCAATAAAAATAACAAAAAGAATGTTGCCTGAATGGCCTCAGTCTTTTTTGTTAGTTTACTTGTTTCTGCAGTAATCATGTAAAATAAAGTATAAAATAAAGTAGGTTTAAATAAAGCCAAGGACCTAGGTGGTCTTGTTTTAGTTAAGATCACAATGTTTTTAATAATGTATTCTTTCCTTCTCACACAGCAGCAATAACTACCTCTGGATATTTTAAAGTGTACATTATGTTTTTACATCTTAGAGTGTTTCTCATTCTCCAAGTAAAGTAGTCATCTTGGGCTTGACCTTGCAGCCTTTACTCTAAAAATGTTTCCCCAGAAGCCCTTAATGACTTCTGTAAGATCTGTGGAATCATGCCCCACAAGAAGTGTTTGCATCATTGCACTGAATTCAAGAAAAGATTAGTTATGAAGCTGAATGGGGTGTGTGTGAAACAACAGGCTGATAGTAAGTCCTCTCCACATCAAAATTTGCATTTTTTAAGACTATTTTGACCCATAAACCTAACTTTCAAACGTGCGTAGCAGAAGTAGGCATAGGCACATGCTGAATGCCTAGTAAGCTATAACATATTGAAATTTCAATTCAGTCCAAAGCATTTAAACACTAGTGAATTTAAATGATTAGAAAAGAAGACAACCTACATGTTTAACTTCAAATAAGCATACAAGTAGCACTTCAAATGCAACTTTGATATTATTTTTAAATGGCCAAAATTTGATCATATTTTACATACATTTCCTCTTTGGCCAAAAGTTTCTGCAAAAACTGATGTCACTCATTTTCTTTATTTAATCCACATTAGTTTTTTAAAGTTTCTTTCAGGAACTGTTCTAGGTATGTGAATACAGTAAAGAATAAAGCAGGCAGGGTCCTTGTCCTCATGGAATTTTTATTCTATTAGGACAGATGGGCCAACAAACAGAAATATTAACAAATTCAGGGAGTGGAGGTCTTTTTATTTGTGGAGAGTTATGAATGAAGAGCAGAATAAAGCAAAGGAAGGTAGAGCATTCTAGGAAGAGAAAATTACAAGTGCCGATATCTTGAGATGAAACAAGACTGGTATATTAGTATACCAATTGGTATAAATCCGATTGGTATAAATCAGAGTGGCTAGAGAGGAATGAAAAGAGAGAAGGTGGTAGGAGATGTGAGAAATGAACAATCATGAATGGGCTTAGAGGTTATGGTGAGGAATATAGAGTTAATTTTAAATAAGAAGGAAGGTGATTGGAGGATGCTTAGCAGGGGAGTGAGATGTCTTGATCATTCTGACTGCTGTGTAAAGAAATTACTCTTTTCCAAATTCCTTCAAATGACTGGAAGAGTGAGCTATAGTCTGGCTTCTGCAATGCAGGAATCAGAAAGCCAGAATCAACTGTCATTTGTCATCATTTATCATGCCACAACTACTTTTCAGCACCCAGGAAACTAGAGAATGAATCCTAGAATGTTGCCACATAAAATAATCAATTTCCATAACTTTGCTAGTGAGCAAGGAAAAATAAAACCTAAGATCGAGGAAGATAGCCTCTACCTTACTTCTGCCTTTCAAATTTTGAGCAAGTATACCTAATTGCAAAAACAAATTCACATTTAAGAAGCCTAGCTTCAAAGGAGTCCATTTCTTATGGAAAATGTGATTTTTACTTTCCTGTCCTTCGGGGACAAGAAAGTACTCTAGAATAAGAGTAAGATAATGATAGAGCAGCCCTTAAACATTACACTAGTCTAGGAGAGAGAGAATGATGGTTTGAACTGAAGTGAGACACGGTGAGAAGCATTTAGAATCTAGATAAATTTGTAGAGTTAAAAGAACTGCCAAACGATAGAATCTGGGATGTGAAGAAAAGAGTGGAGTCAGGGTTGACTCTTAATTTTTGGTCTCATCAACTGGACAAACAGAGGTCATCCCTTGAGGTTGGATGATGGAAAGAAGAAGGAAATCAAGAGTTCTATCTTGGTCGTTTAAGTTTGAAATACCAGTAATTACATATAGTTAAATAAATCTGGAGATCAAGGAAGAAATATTTTTCAGTGTCACATGCATATCAATGACATTTAACTTTATGCCAGGGTGAAATCACCTTGAAAGCATCAATAAGTGTGAAAAAAAGAGAAGGAAACTGTAGACAAAGCCCTGTAGCACTCCATCTTTGAGATAGCAGCAAGAGAAGTGGATCAAGCAATGGAAATTGAGTAGATACAGTCAGTGGAGAAGGGCAAACCCAAGAGAATGCAGCATCCAAGAAGTCAAGTGAAGAAATTATTTCAAGAAGTAGGGCATTGTCAGCCATGTTAAATGCTAATGAGTCAAGGAATGTGAGAACTGAGGGGCAGAAAGACCTCCATTCCAGCCATGAGTTTATCTAGTGGGGAAGAGAAGCGTTGTAACTCTGAATCAGTTGGGATACTGGAGTTTTATCCAAGACAGACTGAATTTTAATCATGGAATGTGATACAAAGGTTTTAGAATATATCGTTAAGGGATAGAAAAGGGGATTGACAGAACAGAGATGAAAATGGTGATTGGAAAAATGAAATGCCATGAGTATTCATGGCACTTCTTAGTTGATACCCATAAGTCTGTTTCAGAAGAATTGGCATTTATGAGTGTAGTATTACATGTGTTTTATGATGACTATGATTATGTTTATTCAGCCATTCATTAAATATTTATTGAAAACTTATAAGGTATTGGGCATTGGGGAACTTAAAATTACATATAAAGATTACTAGACAGCAAACACTGGTGTTTTTCTTTCCAGTTTTATTGAGATATAATTAACATACAGCACTGTATAAGTTTAAGGTGTACAGCACAATGATTTGACTTAAATACAGCATGAAATGATCATCACAATATGATTAGTGAACATTCATCATCTCATAGATAAAAAATTAAAGAAATAGAAAAAAAATGTTCTCCTTGTGATGAGGACTCCTAGGATTTACTCTGTTAACAACTTCCATATGTAACATACAGCAGGGTTCATTCTATCTACCATGTTGCACATTACAATCTAAGTACTTATTTGTCACATAAGTGGAAGGTATATTTTTTCCCATCCAACTCACTCACTGTCTTTGGTAACCACAAATCTAATCTCTTTGTCTGTGAGTTTATTGGTTTTTGAAGTATGTTTTTGAAGTGTACTAGGTTCATTCATGTTACACAACATAGTGATTCTATATATCTGTACATTTCAAAATGATCACCACGATAATTATAATTACAATATGTCACCATACAAAGATGCTACATAGTTATTGAATATATTCCCTACTCTGTGCATTTCATGCCTGCGACTCATTATTTTGCAACTTAATGTTTGTACCTCTTAATCTCCCTTACCTATTTCTTTCCCTCCCTCACCTCCCTCCCCTCTGGCAACAACCTGATTTTTCTCTGTGTCCATAATTCTTTTTGTTGTTGTTGTTGTTATGTTGTTCATTTGTTTTGTTTTTTTAAATTCAACAAAGAAGTCATACAGAACTTGCCTTTATCTGACATATTTTACTTAGCATAATACCCTCTAGATACATCCACATTGTCACAAATGGCAAGGTTTCATTCTTTTTTATGGCTGAGTAGTATTCCACTGTGTACATATACCGTGTCTTCTTTATCCATTCACGTACTGATGGGCATTTAAGTTGCTTCCATATCTTAGCTAATGTAAATAATGGTGCAATGAACACAGGGGTGCATAAATCTTTTTCTAATTAGTGTTTTCCTTTCCTTTGGATAAATACCCAGGAGTGGAATTGCTGGATCATATGGTAGTTCTATTTTTAATTTTTATAGGAATCTCCACACTGTTTTCTGTAGTGGCTGCACCAATTTACATTCCCACCAAGAGTTCAAAATGGTTCCCTTCTTACCACATCATTTCCAATGTTTATTATTTATTGTGTTTTTGATAATAGCCATTCTGACACGTGTGAGATAATATCTCATTACGGTTTTGATTTACATTTCCTTAGTGATTAGGAATGCTGTACATCTTTTAATGTGTCTGTTGACTATCTGTATGTCTTCTTTGGAAAAATGTCTATTCAGCTACTCTGCTCATTTTTTGATTGGATTGTTTATTTTTTTGCTGTTGAGTTGTATGAGTTCTTTGTATATTGTGAATATTATCCCCTTACTGAACATATTGTTTGCAAATATCTTCTCCCATTCAGTAGGCAGCCTTTTCATTTTCTTGACAGTTTCCTTTGCTGTACAAAAGATTTTTAGTTTGATATAACCCCATTTGTTTATTTTTGCTTTTGTGTCCCTTGCCAGAGGAGACATATCCAAAAAAATATTACTAAGACCAATGTTAAAGAACCTACTGCATATGTCTTCTTCTAGAAATTTTATGGTTTCTGGTCTTATATTTAAGTCTTTAATCTATTTTTAATTTATTTTGTGCATGGTGTGAGAGAGTAGTCCAGTTTGATTCTTTTGCATGTAGCTGTCCAGTTTTCCCAAAACCATTTATTGAAGAGGCTGTCTATTCTCTTGTATATTCTTACCTCCTTTGACAGAGAATAATTGTCCATGTAAGTGTGGGTCCATTTCTGTGCTTTCTATTCTGTTCCATTGATCTATGTGTTTGTTTTGGTGCCAGATCATGTGTTTTGATTTCTGTAGCTCTGCAGTATAGTTTGAAGTCAGGAAATGTGATATATCCAGCTTTGTTCTTTCTCAAGATTGTTACAGGTATTCAGGAGTTTTGTATTTCCATACAAATTTTAGAATTATTTGCTCTAGTTTGATGAAAAATGCCATTTAGGAGACTAAAAACTGTTAGAGTTAGGGCATTACAGTATATTCTTGATTGCTGTTGTTGCTCTTCTTCAATCAGATATTTCATGGCCAATGTGATTTTGCTTTTCATACATTAGGCAGCACCAATGATTGGCAGCTGGACAAAATGAACCTCAAATATCTATTATAACACTACAATTTTATGATCTCTGGGAAATAATATTAGTAAATTAAGATAATATATTAGGATAATAAGCTGTTGCTTTAGAAAAGTATCTGGATACTCAATAGGACTCTGAGTTTGTGGCATCTAGAGCTGAGAGAAAATACTGATGGCAAAAGTGGAGTGGACAGGGGCTTCCCCGGTGGCGCAGTGGTTGAGAGTCCACCTGCCGATGCAGGGGACATGGGTTCATTCCCCAGTCCTGGAAGATCCCACATGTCGCAGAGCAGCTGGGCCTGTAAGCCATGGCCACTGAGACTGCGTGTCCGGAGCCTGTACTGCGCAACGGGAGAGGCCATGACAGTGAGAGGCCCGCGTACCACAGAAAAAAAAAATAAAGTCGAGTGGACAGTTTTCTGGTGACTCAGCATGAGTGTTTTTTTTTTCTATTTGCATTAGAAACTATGTTTTTGATATTACCTTTCAAAGCCCAGGGAGCTGAGGCTGAACCAAAACAACTGCAATGATGCTTGATATAGTCATAATAACCTATGTGGGTGACTGCAAAATCACATTTACTTGAATGTACACAATCAATTGTAGAGATACAAAAATAGTAATAGTTTTGTAAAATAGCATACTTGATAGAACTGACAACTATTTAAGGTACACATTTATGACATTTATTATTTTCTAGTTACTTTGTTGGAAATATATAAGAATTAACTTTTATCTGTTTTAAATGTCTCTGCCATTCATAAAACCAGAAATAGTTATAATTTCAGATAATTTATTTGATAAAATTTAGATTTTTAAAAATCTGTTGCTCTCAAATAATTGATATGTGTTCACCTACTTATGTATGCAACAAATAATAACGGAGCACCTATTATGTGTCAGATATTATACTAGGTGCTATGGATAAAGTGGTAGACAGATACAGTCCTATATTAAATTAAAGTCCTATATATTAAAGCCTACATTTCATGTGGCATTGGAATTTTTTGAGATATAAGATTTTTCTAAGGTTACCTAGTAATTTTTTTTATACAAGTCAATGATTATAAAGTTGGACAATGGAGCTGGGTGAGAAAAAATAGGAAGATATGTGAGTTGATGAGAGTTAATAAGAAGTGGTAGGGTAAATCACTTGTAGGACCCAGTGAGATCAAAGAATGATTTGAGTGCAATACTAAAAGAGAATTAGCTGAAAAGTAATAGGTTGTGCTTAGAGAATGGAATCCTTTTAAGTGAGATTCTCTTGGTGAAAGGATGGATAGAAGAGGAGGCTCTGTGCCAGGATCACATAGACACCAGGATCACATAGAGCTGTGGTGTCTCTTCTCCTCTAATATTTGAGGGTCGAGACCTTTTATTCTCTAATGTCATCTGACATATACTAGGGTTACCACAGTCAATCAGGCCTGTTTTTATTCATCTTTACTCCAATACTAAACATGGTTCTAATTCTTTTTCTCAGGATAGCCTCAGATACCATTAAATCCCATTAGATCAGAGGACATAAATGAATATTTCCATAGAAGTGTTGCATTTCTTTATTTCTTTAAGCCTGACTCTTGTATAGTCAAGAAGCTCATAACTGCTGGAATCTAATCACATTGATATTAAGTGGCAATGTTCCTACCATGTAATGTATGTTCAGTAAATATTTATTGACTACTGGCTCTTGACTGACTCATGATGTAATCACATGAAACCAGAAACAGCATAAATCCTTACCCTTTTATGAGTGAAACTAATCTTTTCCTTTAGGAGAACTGGGAAGGAATAGAAGAAGAAGAATGATGTGTTGTTAGTGACATTCCATTATCAAAGCTGGAATTGGGAAGGTGGGCAGAGGTTAAACCTCTGTAACTAGCTGCCTGTCTTTTTTTCTTGGGACCATAGGAAGTTGCAGAGAATATGACAATGGCAGCAATCTGTTTTCAGCGTGTTTCAATGCTTTTTGGTTATAGTGCCAAGATCTAAAACAATCAGTCATAAGTAAAAGTAATTAATGTATTTGAAGATCTGTCACCAAAAATCTAATCATTTTAATATCTTTTTGTACTTCACCATTTGTTTTGCTCTTCTTCAAAAGTATCCAAATTAATGGGAATATTCTGGTCATTTACTCCTGGTACAATTTTCTTTAGTCTTGTGATATAAAAAGTGGTAGCAAGGGCTTCCCTGGTGGCGCAGTGGTTGAGGGTCCGCCTGCCGATGCGGCGGATGCGGATTCGTGCCCCGGTCCGGGAGGGTCCTGCGTACCGCGGAGCGGCTGGGCCCGTGGGTAGTGGCCGCTGGGCCTGCGCGTCTGGAGCCTATGCTCCGCGACGGGAGAGGCCGCGGCGGTGGGAGACCCGCGTATCGCAAAAAAAAAAAAAAAAAAAAAAAAAGTGGTAGCAAGGAAACTACATTTTTAAGAATAGAAAAGGAAAAACTCTTATATCTATAGGTGGCGCTAATGCAAACTTTCTGAAGCAAATGGGGTTTTTATTACCTTAACGCTTTGTATAATTTAAATATATCTCAAGAGCAGACATGAGTGTTAAGCACAAATTGTTCTTCAGTGGTAGAAGTGAAATTCAATATTAGCTTTATTGTGCAGCATGAGATTTTTTTCCTACCACAACTGAGCAGCTAGTTTTAAAGAACAACGTGAGCAGTTCTCATTCAGATGCTGCTACTTAGAATTCTGGATGAAGGAAATAAGTAATAACAAATCAACCAGGTCTAGAAATGCTTAAATGTATTCAAAAAGTTTCTTATTTAAAACCACATTTCCAAATGTTTGGAATCTAAGAGTAACATGGAAAAAGCAAGTTCAATAATATTATTATAAGCTTTATGAAAATATAAAATGTGTGTTAACCTGAAATAGAGCCCACATTCCTCAACTGACTAGGAGTAATTCTGTGTGAGCACAGACTCTTAGAGCTTTCTTCTTAAAAAAAAAAAATCAAATATTTCCAATATTCAAGGAATATGGGTAATTAATTCAAAAGTGTATTATTATAAGGATCTTTACATGATATATAGAATATAAAGGGAAGTGAACAATTAGAGGAAATTTAGTAACACATGAAGAAAAATAACAGTTTGTAGAAAGATCTAAAATATTTTTTCCTTTGCTCAGCTTCTGATCCCCCACCTAGAAATGGGCCATTAGACCTAATTGTCACCAAGAGACATAGAAGAAGCCAAGAGCAGTGATTTCAGTAAATCTGGGCATGGGATTCAAGGAAGCTATCTGCCATCTTTTGTCATTTGTGTAGATTCCAGAACTAAGTTTTTGCCTTTTCAAAAAGCTATTTATGTACCTGTCATTCTCCCTGATCAGAATGTACACTCCTTTAGACAAAGGGTATTTTGATCATCCTTTTACATCCCCTTCAGAACCTAGCACTATTTCTAGTTCTGAATAGGTCTTCAACAAATGTTGCAGGAATTGAATTAAATTCAATATTGGCTAATAAGGCATAAAAATCTACAGTACTACTGAATGCAAAGAGAGTCCAATCATTAACTCATAATTCTCGGATGATCTCCAACTAAGTGGAAGAGATTAATTTATAATTGAGACAAATAAAAATTAAGCAGGAAACAATCATGGATTATTATTAGCAAAGTGATTGGTAAGTTAAGAACAATATTTTTTGGACAAATTTACTCACAGATTGGAGACTAATGAAAATGGTTAGTGGTGAAATAAAGGATTAAAAATAGTCTGAACTTGAAATATTTGGGAAGTAGTGCCAGTTTTAGATTATTAAATGCTTTTTTATAGAAAGGGGATAAGATGACCAAATACTTAGGGAAGACAATATATTTGTATCTTTGTATTAAAGGATATTACCCATCAGAGAGGTTGGAATATTACACTAAGCAAATAGTAAATATAATCAAATATCACAGGAAGACAAGATATCATATCTAAGGATGTACAGATGAGAGAATTGTTTTCAAACATGTGGCTATTTTGGATTCCAACATTTTTTTTCCCACTTAACATTTTTAAATACATCTTTAAAAGATCAGCTAAGAAGCACTACAGAGAACTTTAAAATTAAAATAATTTCTCATTGTTTCTAACTCTCCTCTTTTTATCTAAACTCTAGGCATATTCTGCTCATTCAGAATATGGGACTGTTCCTACATTGCCCAGAATTTAAAAATTCAGATTTGTTTACAAACATTTGTATAGTGTTTTCTATGCTCCAAGCATTCTAAGAGCTTTAGAAAATTCTCTTATTTAACCCTCATAATGCTATGATAGAGATATAATTACTAGTTTTCCTCTTTACCTAAGAGGGAACCTGATGTGTGTAGAAGATCAGTAATTTGGCCACAGCCAAACATTCGTAAGTGGTGGCTCCAGGTTCCCATGCTTGGTTCCTACTCCCAGAACTCTGCTCTCTCCCTGTGTACTCTCACCATTTAGTGTCACCTATGTCACTCAGTTGAAGGCAGAATGAATTGACTTAGATATAACCTGTGCCCATAATGCAATAAGTTCATATTTTTAATGAACATATTGTTACTTATACTTTAGAGTACATATTTTTCAAAAAGTACTCAATTTAGAAGCTACAGATTTACTCCAATGAATGTGCACTTATCACATTATTTGTGAAATGTATCTCTTGCCCTTAGAACAAGTTTAAAATTCTAACAATGAAATCAGTATTGTTATTTTCAATCTCTCTCTCTCCATCCTCTCCACCATAAACTATGTCACAGTGTAATTCTCCTCTTTGGACTCGAGACATGAGTTTGGCTTGAGTATCTTTTGTCCATGCTTCAAATCAAATTCATTCTCTAATAATGAAAATTTTCCACGATGAGAGACGTTCCTTAAAAATTTATCTAAAACATGAGATACCATTACACTCCAGTTAGAATGGTCAAGACCTGGAACACTGACAACATCAAATGCTAGTGAAGATGTGGAGCAAAAGAAGCTCTCATTCATTGTTACTGGGAATGCAAAATGATGCAGCCACTTTGGAAGAGGGTTTGGCAGTTTTTACAAAATTAAACATATTCTTACCATAAAATCAAGCAACTGTACTCCTCTGTATTTTCCCAGAGGAGTTGAAAATGCATGTCCACACAAAAACCTGCACCTGGATGTTGATAAGAGCTTTATTCATAATTTCCCAAACTTGGAAACAACCAAGATGTCTTTCAGTAGGTGAATGGATGAATAAACTATGGTACATCCAAGCAATGGAATATTATTCAGCACTAAAAAGAAATGAGCTATTAAACCATAAAAAGACATGCAGGAAACTTAAATACATATTGCTAAGTGAAAGAAGCCATTCTGAAAGGACTACACACTGTATGATTGCAACTATATGGCATTCTGGAAAAGGCTAAAATATTGAGACAATAAAAAGATCAGTAGTTACCAAAGATTAGGAGTGGGGAGAGGGATGAATAGGCAGGAAGCAGAGGATTTTTAGGGCAGTGAAAATACTCTATGACACCTTAATGATGGGTACATGTCATTATACATCAAACCCATAGAATTTATAACTCCAAGAGCTAAGCATATTTTAAGCTATGGACTTTGGGTGATTATGATATGTCAATGTAGTTTCCTTAATTTTAACAAATGTACCACTCTGGTGGTGACTGGTGATAGTAAGAGAGGCTATACACATGGGGGTGGCAGGAAGTATATGAGAAATATCTGTACCTTCCCTTCAGTTTTGCTGTGAATCTTAAACTGCTCTAAAAATTAGTCTTAATTTTAAAACTTGTCATAGTTTTACAATATATCATCTATAAAAGGTCAAGCACAGTGCCTTACATAAGCAGCTGTTAAATAAATTGTTATTCCTCATTGGTCACCAGGCTTATTGCTTCTTTTTTCTAATATCTGCCTTCAGTTCCTCCTTTCCATTTTCTCTGCTTCTATTTATTCTGAGACCATAACAGTCTGTTAAAGAACTTGAGCTTCGGGACCTTTCTTAGTTACCTATTGCTGCTAAAACTAACCATCACAAATTTAGTGACTTAAATGAACACAAATTTATGTTGCATTCAGAATAAATATATAGTCCTAAAATCAAGGTGTAGGTAGAGCTTTATTCCTTCTGGAGACACTAGAAGACAATCTGTTTTCATACCTTTTCCAATTTCTAGAGGCCACCAGCATTCCTTGGATCGTAGCCCCTTCCTCCATCTTCAACACGTATCATTCCAACTATTTTTATCATTCCATCTCCCTTTTCTGACTTTGGTTCTGCTGTCTCTCTCTTTCCCTTATAGGTAATTTGTGACTACATTGAGCCCACCTAGATAATCCAAGATGAGTTCCCCATGTCAAGGTCTTCATCTGTGAAGTCCTTTTTAACACGTAAAGTAACATATTCACTGGTTCTGAGGAGCAGGTGGTGAATATCTATGGAGGTCATTACTCTGTCTACCATAGGGCCAGAATGCCTGAGCTACAATACTTCTTCTGCTGTTTATTTGCTGTTTTTTTTTTTAAGGCAAATTACTTAAACTTCCAGAGCCTAAATCTTCTCATCTGTGAAGTGAGGCTCAAGAGAGGAACTCGTAGGATCGTTGTGAGGATTAAATTATGTTGTACCATGTATATAGAGGACCACAACAACTGTCACTGAGTAAGTACTCAAATCTCAACTATTATTATTTGTGTTAATCTTGTCTGATAGAAACAAACTCATGTTAATGAAGCTCACAGAAAGCAATGCACAAATTTAAAATGCTCACATATCCATTTACAATTAGAAGTGCAATCTTGGGATTAGCAATCCTGTTATTTAGAGAAACTAAAAAAGAAGCCATGTTACAATCAGAAGTTGGTTTGATGGACATAGGGTCCAAAAAGCAGTGATAAATCAAAGCATGTCCACTCGCCAGGGTCCCTTTCAGTTAAATCTTTACTACTCAAAGTGTGCTAGCATAACCTGGCAGCTTTCTCATATTCAGAATCTCAAGCCTCACTCTAGACCTTTAAATAAGAATCTGAATTTTCCTATGATTTCCAAGTGATTTGCATGCAGATTAAAGTTTGAGAAGTGCTCCCTGTGACAGTGCTTCAAAGTGCTTTGCCCTCCTCCATCTCTGCTTTCATAACAGGGAAAAACCACCATCACCATGCATGAATCCATTCTGTCTTTACATATGTCAATACCTTCTAAAGGGAATGCTGCTATGCACTTTCCCTTTGACATGACTTGGGATAAGTCTTGTATGCTGATTATTTTGTGTGATTTAAGTTTAACTCTCAGTGTACATCCTTTAGTTCTTCAGCTCTAAGCTGGTAAATAAAGAAGGCTTGCCTTCTGAAGGCCTAGAAATAACAATTACAAACATACCTCTGGAAAGTAAGCATACATTCCTTTTCTTAATAGCTCTGCCAAATTTTATTATTAGCTTAATTCCATTATTAGGCTATTATTTTTAATATTTAAAAACTTAGGTCTACAAGAAAATTCAGACAATAAAAATTAATTAATTAATTACATTAATCCATCATAGCTAAATAGTACATTTTCAATGGGAAGTAAAGAAAAAGAACCATATGGAAAACGTTTTCTCATACTGAACAATAATCGTTGAAGTATGGTTTTGAAATGAGAGCAAATATCAAAGTATAAATTACATTTCTTCAATGAAATGTGCCCACTAACACCAAAAGGTAAGTACAGAGCAATTTATGTTTGTCTTCAAAGTGGATTGAGTCACAGATTAAAATTCTTAGAGATACAAAGACACTGACAATAATTTAATGAATTACAACATTTGAACATTACTTCAATATATACTTATTGCATATCTGGTACATGTAAGGCTCTTTGTTACTCACACTTTTGTCAAACAAAAGAGGCTTCATCAAACAAACCTGTTGATAAGACACAAGGACACAAGTTTATTCTTACTTCATAAGTGAGAATACTACCCTGACAGAGACTTCCTTGACTCAGGGAAAAGAGTAGGCAAAGTTAGGGTATTTATGAGATTTTAGAGTCAGTTTATGGAGGATCTTTCAATGTGGAGGTGGTGGGGGGGAGGGGCGACTAGAACTGAAAAATGATTATGATATAATAGTATATATTATACACTCAACATGGGCAGGGTCTTCAGGTGAGGGCGTACAAAGAGACTAGAAGACTAAGTAGTCATATGATGCTATCTATTGAAAAGTTTAACAGTTTGATGTTCATTTAAATTGTTTTTCCAGGAAGCTTCTAAATGAACAATAAAGTTACTTGCAACTTATCTTCCCAGGCAAGGGTTTCCTAGAATGGTAAACTTACATTGATGAAAACAATGGAATAGTAAAGTGATATTGGTAAAGACAGCCAAATGGTCGAGCAGAGTTATGTTAATGTAGAGAATAAACCATGTGCCATAGGTGGTTTCAGCTTTCACTCTAGTGACTCAAAGTTAAATAGGACATAGTCACTATACTAAAAGAATATATTATAGAATATGAAAGTTTTTCGTGAATACTAAAACAGATTTGTTCTGATTATAATTATTGAGAAAAATATAAACAAGAAAATAAAAATCACCAAATTCCATCAACATGACAGAGCATTTCTAACATTTTAACATGTTTGTGTGTTGTGTTCATTTGTGCTTAGTTTATATGCATAATCTATGCATATAATAAAATATACATATTTCTTAATCAAAAGTTAGGTCCCTATCATCAATAAGCTTTGTAGGCAGCTTTATCTTTCACTAAATTAAAAAAGCCATGAACATTTTCTAATGTTATTAATTGTTCTTTGAAAACTTGAATTTTTAATATCTATGTGTGTTTATGTGTGTGTGTGTGTGTGTGTGTGTATATATATATATATATATATATATAGACTGAATTTATTTACCTAACAAGACATCACTGAATGAAAAGATGGCTAAAAAGTAATCATCAATGTTATGATTATCTTTTATGGAAATATTGTGTATATCTTTATTTCCTTAACAAAGTTTCTAGATGCTGGATATCACTACTTTTAATGACCCTTTAAACAGATAATCATGTGCTGAAATATGAAAGCTAAGGAGACATTTTTGTTAATGCCTCATTCTGAAGCATCTTTGCTTGCTCAGAGGCAATGAAAATATTTATTTGATAGAATTGTTTCAAAACATTTGGATCAGTACTTCTTAGCTGCATCTGTCAATAGTGACAGAAGAATGAATGCAAACTTCCATTCATTTGTTTAACTTAGATCAAAACTGCTGAATGTAATCATAAAATTCCTTTAAAGCCTCATCTTTACCTTTTAAAATAATTTTATGATGTTTATAATAATTTAAATTTTATTATGTTTTCTATAATATGTCAATGTTTTTTAAATACAAAATAATTTTCTCCCAAAGTTTTGAGTAGAATTGATTCTCTAGGGAGTTGCAAGAGTTTTCACTATTCCTACTATAGAAGCTACATGCCTAAGGGTATATTTAATATATTCCAGCTTGTGAATCATGATGACCATGATACAATTCATACAGTATTAAAGTAATCATTCACAAGGTTGTTCTGGATTCTAAAGAACAACAAGTCAGTGAGGAATGGAGCCAACTTTAAATATTATGTTTTAATGTTGCATTCCAAATAGGAAATCTGGGAAGGAGGGAAAAAGGGAAACAAAACATTTAAATTAGTTGAATCCAGTTAGATTTATAAGGGGTAGCAAGAAGAGGTTAATATTTGACAAGCCCAACTGAACTGCATTGAAAGGAATTAAGAAAAGGACCATTTAAAGGGCAAGAAGGAGTTAGTGTTATAGCAGGAAAAAGAGATCATAGTAGAAATGGAAGTTTGTGTTACCACTGTCACTCTGTATTAGCAAAATGCAAATATCAAAGATACACAATATTATAGGGAGAAATCTCCCACTGTAAGAAGGAAGTACTAATTTTTAAAAGAGAAGTTTTTGTTAACTTTCAGAAACTTTAAGTTCCCAGACTGGGAAATATCTCAAGAGGCAAGTGAGGAATCCTTAGAATGGAATTTTGCAGATAGCAAATGTGGTGAAAATGAGAATAGGGACATTTTCCTTCTCCCCAAAGAATTACAGATATAAAGAGGTCAGGAGCAGGGCACAGCCAGAAAGTTATATAATACAAAGTGTAGCATAAAACTTAGGTGGCTTTAAGATCCTGCTGAAATTAGGGAAATACATCAGACAGAAACAGAAAGATGAAATTGCCAAAGTCATAAATTTTATTTTTTACAACACTGATCAGAGCTGCTCTCACGGAAATCAGATTCCACACTTAATTCAGGGTTCTAGCCAGGTAGGGATACAAGAGTATAGTATGACTTACACACTACTTGTTGCCAAGTTTGTACACTTAAGCAACATTAATTTTATACCCCCAATGCTCTGCCCCCTGCTAACCACCATTTATGTTTTTTACAAGTTTGACTTTTTAAATTTCCACATATAAGTGATATCATACAGTGTTTGTTTTTCTTTGTGTGACTTATCTCACTCAGCAAAATGTGCTCAACGTACATCCATTTATCGAAAATGGCAGGATTTCTTTCCTGCCTTTCCAGCCTTTCTTATGGTTGAATAATAATTCATTGTGTATATATACCACATTCTTTTTTATCCATTCATCTACAGATGGAAACTTAGGTTGTTTCTATATCTTGGCTATTGTAAATAATGCTGCAATGAACATGGGAATGAGTGCATAAAAAAGGGTATAGGAGCAAATGAATAGATTCCTAACAAATACGAACAGAAATCAAAGGATGTTAAAATCTGAGAAAGAGAGACAATTTGTAAAGTTCTCAGTTTTTTGTTGTTGTTGTTCTGTTTTTGTTTGTTTGTTTTTTTTCTGACAAGAGCAGATTAGAATCTAGGCTCTAGGAAAAGAATCAGTTTGCATGTGGTAGACTCCTCTTGAAGGAATGGAATCCCTTCCAAATAGGAACCAATAAATACATCTGATCTCAGAGAGGTATCTCTCCCAATTGTATTTTAGATTCATTAATAAGCATTTGAAAACGGGCATGGATTAACCAGAATCCTGAAGAAACTGAAACTACCTTTCTGGGCTTCAGATAGTATTCCCATTTTCTTCACTTTTTCTTCTAGGCTAAAATTTTGGATAGCCCAGGGAAATTATTGCCTTTTCTGTCTGTAGGCTTAAATTAGGAAGCCAAGAGCAGACAATATATTGAATCCTAGGAATTGGCTTATTTTATCTAAGATAACTCAGTTATCATTAAACTGTAGGTCTTTAGAGTAAGGATATAATTGGACATTGGATAAAAAAGAAAGAGAGAGGAAATAGGAGGTTAGGGATGTGTACTCCAATACACAATTCAAATATTTCCAAGAAAGGTAGTATAATATTTTGTCACATATTAAAATAAGTAGTTATTCTCAGATGTATTATACTGCAGTCTAAATTAAATATAGCTATTTCAAAATAGTTTAAAGAAGAGAAATAGTAAAATAAAAGTCAATGTAAATCATTTAAAGCAACATATTTATGATGTGAGACTGATAATTATAGCATCCCACCATACAGTAGAGAAACTAATAAATACTAATACTCCAGGATACAAGAAATATAAAAAGAAGTATGATGAGTTCTAATCTGTTGAAAGAGAGACTTATAAAGCACAGGAATAATGCCAGAAGTACAGACTAATTTATTGCTTCTTGAGCATACATAAATGTGACAAAACTTCAAATGAATAGAAAAATAAAGATGTTAAAAGTGATGGTTGCAGTAATTAGCATAATATGAATTATGACCAATGATCAGAATTATGATTTGTAGTGGTAGAAGGAGTTGGGAATAGAGGGGATGATTTAGAATATTCTGAGAAGGGAAGAAAATAAAACAACAAAGCCTTAAGTGACAATGGCTAAACAAGGCACAAAGAGAATTTATTATAATGAGAAATGATTGAAATTGATTTAAGGTATAGAAAGTAAAGAAGTAACATAAGATCACAGAGTTGTATAAAAGCATCCCCTGGATGCACCTTGACTTTTTTTAAGTTGATTTAAAAACAAAACAAGACTAAACAATACTCCTTTGGAAATATAGGCACTAAACAGAATAGGAAAACAAATATATAGAATAATAGAATGCAATTTTTTCCTACCACTATTTTAAAAAATTATTACCATACAAGTAACAGAATTCCTTAATTAATTGCTTTGTTTATCACAATTCTTTTTAGATATGAATTCTTAAAATGTGACTGAGCATACATTTGAAAAGAATTGTGATTTAGATTTTTGGGAGAATAAATGAGTTGAGTTTTATTTTCTGGTCAATTAGTAAAATTGTTTTAGTGCAACTATCTTCCAATAGTTCAAGGCAAGGTAAAGTACCTGTTATCTAAGGAACCCTTTTCAAACTAAGTATTTGGATGTTAATACAACTCTAGATGATATCTCCCCAAATCATAAAAGGTAATAGAGTGTTCTGTAAAATATCTTCAATATAAATCAAATTATTATTTTTGGTTTCCAAAAATAACACCACTTCTATTTACACTACAATAAAAATTACACCTTCTAATTGTGCATTAAGTGATGTGCTCCCAAACATACTAAGCACTACAAAGTAGTAATTTTCTCAATAATGAATCAAACTCCAGAAAGGCCAGAAATATACAGCTATAACTGTATATAAATATACCATTATAGCATTGATAATAGCTTATCAATGATCACTCTGTTTAGGCAGGTAGCAGGATAAACTAAAGAAAAGACTGAAAAAATCATAAAAATTAATTTGTTGCTATAGACCATTCTTATAATATTTTATGACACTCCAAGGAAATAGAAATATATATTAAATTCTAAACTTTTGGCCCTTTATTGACACAAAATTGTCTAAAAAATATAGAAAATAGTTTTTGCAAAAATATAAAAATGTAGATTTTTCCTTTTTGTAAGAATATATATATATATATAATATTTAATTCAAGGCATGTATTTAAAGAATAAAAATGGACTAAATAGAGGAGTTAAAAAATTGTTAAATATCTCTGTCCAGAAGAAGAGGAAATCAGTTCCTTTCAAACTAACTCAAGCCTGAGAATCTATGACTTTGAAATTTTAAAATGGACTATAATTCTTGTTCTATTCTTTGATGCTATTCTATCTAAATTGTGAACATTAAAATATGTAAACATCAATGTCAATGTTTATGTTTATTTTAAAAAGCAGTTATCTTGGAGGACCTTAAAGATGGCAGAGGAGTAAGATGTGGAGATCAACTTCCCCTCAACAAATACATCAGAAATACAACTACATGTGGAACAACTCCTACAGAACACCTACTGAACGCTGGCAGAAGACCTCAGACTTCCCAAAAGGCAAGAAACTCCCCATGTACCTGAGTAGGGCAAAAGAAAAAACAAAAAAGAGAAAAAAGAATAGGGATGGGACCTACACCTCTGGGAGGGAACTGTGAAGGGGAAAAAGTTTCCACACACTAGGGAGCCCCTTCACTGGCAGAGACAAAGTGTGGTCAGGGGGGAACCTTCAGAGCCATGGAAGAGAGAGCAGCAACAGGGGTGTAGAGGGCAAAGAGGACAGATTCCTGCACAGAGGATCGGTGCCGACTAGCACTCACCAGCCTGAGAGGCTTGTCTGCTCAACCACAGGGAATGGTGGGGGCTGGGAGTTGAGGCCCTGGCTTCAGAGGTCTGATCACAGGGAGAGGACTGAGGTTGGCTGTGTGAGCACAGCCTGAAGGGAGCTAGTGCACCACAGCTAGCTGGGAGGGAGTCCAGGAAAAAGTCTGGACCTGCCTAAGAGGCAAGAGACCATTGTTTCAGGGTGCATGAGGAGAGAGGATTCAGAGCACTGCCTAAACGAGCTCCAGAGATGGGCATGAGCTGCAGCTATCAGCACGGACCCCAGAGACAGGCATGTAATGCTCCTGCTGCAGCCACCAAGAATCCTGTGTGCAAGCACAGGTCACTATCAACACCTCCCCTCCCAGGAGCCTGTGCAGCCTGCCACTGCCAGGGTCCCGTGATCCAAGGACAACTTCCCCAGGAGAAAACACGGTGTGCCTCAGGCTGCTGCAAAATCTCTCTGGCCTCTGCTGCTGCAGGCTCACCTCACCTTCTGTACATCTCCCTCCCCTCAGCCTGAATAAGCCAGAGCCCCCTAATCAGCCACTCCTTAACCCTCCTCTTTTCTGAGTGAAGAACAGATTCCAGAGGACAACATCCTGCAGAGGCAGGGCCAAAACCAAAGCTAAACACCAGAAACTGTGGAACAAAGAAGAGAAAGGGAAATTTCTCTGTGCAGCCTCAGGAGCAGTGAATTAAATCTCCACGATCAACTTGAGGTACCTTGCATCTGTGGAATACCTGAATACACAACGAATCATCCCAAAATTGACTCAGTGGTCTATGGGAGCAACTGTAGACTTGGGATCTGCTGTATGCAACTGACTAGTGTCTAATTTTTATGTTTATCTTTGCATTGGTTTTAGTGCTTGTTATCATTGGTGGATTTGTTTATTGGTTTCGTTGCTCTCTTTTTTTAATCACATTTTAATTTTTTTATTTTAATATTTTTTTATTTTAATAACTTTATTTTACTTTTCCTTTCTTTCTGTTTTATCTCCCTTTTCTTCTGAGCCATGAGACTGACAGCATCTTGGTGCTCCGGTCTGGTGTCAGGCCTGAGCTTCTGAGGTGGGAGACCTGAGTTCAGGACATTGAACCACAAAAGAACTCCCATCCCCAAGTAACATCAATTGGTGAGAGACCTCCCAGAGATCTCCACCTCAATGCTAAGACCCAGCTCCACTCAATGACCAGCAAGCAACAGTGCTGGACGCCCCATGCCAAATAACTAGCAAGACAGGAACACAGCCCCACCATTAGCAGAGAGGCTGCGTAAAATCATAATAAGTTCACAGACAGCCCAAAACACACCACTGGGCACAGTCCTGCCCACCAGAAAGACAAGATCCAGCCTCATCCACCAGAACACAGGCACCAGTCCCTTCCAACAGGAAGCCTACACAACACACTGAACCAACCTTACCCATGGCGGGCAGACACCAAAAACAATGGGAGCTATGAACCTGCAGCCTGCGAAAAGGAGACCCCAAACCCAGTAAGTTAAGCAAAATGAGAAAACAGAGAAATACAGAGCAGATGAAGGAGAAAAGTAAAAACCCAGCAGACCAAACAAATGAAGAGCAAATAGGCAGTATACCTGAAAAAGAATTCAGAGTAATGATAGTAAAGATAATCCAAAAACTTGGAAAAAGAATGGAGAAAATAGAAGAAATATTTAACAAGGACCTAGAAGAACTAAAGAGGAAACAAACAATGATGAACAACACAATAAATGAAATTGAAAATTCTCTAGAAGGAATCAAGAGCATAATAACTGAGGCAGAAGAACGGATAAGTGTCCTGGAAGATGAAATAGTGGAAATAACTAACACAGAGCAGAAAAAAGTAAAAGAATGAACAGAATTGAGGACAGTTTCAGAGACGGCTGGGACAACATTAAACACAGCAACATTCGAATTATACAGGTCCCAGAAAAAGAAGAGTAAAAAAGAAGGAACTGAAAAATATTTGAAGAGATTATGTTGAAAACTTCCCTAATATGGGAAAGGAAATAGTCAATCAAGTCCAGGAAGCACAGAGAGTCCCATAAAGGATAAATCCAAGGAGAAACATGCCAAGACACATGTTAATCAAACTATCAGAAATTAAATACAAAGAAAAACATATTAAAAGCAGCAAGGGAAAAGCAACAAATAACATACAAAGGAATCCCCTGAAAGTTGAGAGCTGATTTTTCAGCAGAAACACTGCAGTCCAGAAAGGAGTGGCAAGACCTATTTAAAGTGATGAAAGAGAAAAACCTACAACCAAGATTACTCTACCCAGCAAGGATCACATTCAGATTCGACAGAGAAATTAAAATCTTTAGAGAAAAGCAAAAGCTAACAGAATTAAGTACCACCAAACCACCTTTACAACAAAGCTAAAGGAACTACTCTGGCAAGAAACAAAAGAGAAGGAAGAGACCTACAATAACAAACCCAAAACAATTAAGAATATGGTAATAGGAACATACATATTGATAATTACCTTAAATGTAAATGGATTAAAAGCTCCAACCAAAAGACATAGAGTGATTGATTGGATACAAAACAAGACCTGTAATATATGCTGTCTACAAGAGACTCACTTCAGACCTAGGAACACATACAGACTGAAAGTGAGAGGATGGAAAAAGTTATACCATGCAAATGGAAATCAAAAGAAAGCTGGAGTAGCAATTCTCATATCAGAAAAAATAGACTTTAAAATAAAGACTATTACAAGAGACAAAGAAGGACACTACATATTGATCAAGGGATCAATCTAAGAAGAAGATATAACAATTGTAAATATTTAAGCACCCAACACAGGAGCACCTCAGTACATAGAGAAATGCTAACAGCCATAAAAGGGGAAATTGACAGTAACACAATAATAGTAGGGGACATTAACACACCACTTTCACCAATGGACAGATCATCCAAAATGAAAATAAATAAGGAAACACAAGCTTTAAATGGTACATTAAACAAGATGGACCCAATTGATATTTATAGGACATTCCATCCAAAAACAATGGAAAGACTTTCTTCTCAAGTGCTCATGGAACATTTTCCAAGATAGATCATATTTGGGTCACAAACCAAGCTTTGGTAAACTTAAGAAAATTGAAATCACATCAACTGTCTTTTCTGACCACAACACTATGAGACTAGATATCAATTACAGGAAAATAACTGTAAAATGCAAACACATGGAGGCTAAACAATGTACTACTAAATAACCAAGAGATCACTGAGGAAATCAAAAAATACCTAGAAAAAACTGACAAAGAAAACACAATGACCCAGAGCCTATGGGATTCAGCAAAAGCTGTTCTAAGTGGGAAGTATATAGCAATACAATTCTACCTCAAGAAACATCTCAAATAAACAATCTAACCCACACTTAAAGCAATTAGAGAAAGAAGAACAACAAAACCCCAAAGACAGCAGAAGTAAAGAACTCATACAGATCAGATCAGAAATAAATGAAAAAGAAATGGAGGAAATGATAGCAAAGATCAATGAAACCGAAAGCTGATTCTTTGAGAAGATAAACAAAATTGATAAACCATTAGCCAGACTCATCAAGAAAAAAATGGAGAAGACTCAAATCAATAGAAATAGAAATGAAAAAGGAGAAGTAAAAACTGGCACTGCAGAAATCCAAAGGATCATGAGAGATTACTACAAGCAGCTACATGTCAATAAAATGGACAACCTGGAAGAATGGATAAATTCTTAGAAAGGCACAACCTTCCAAGACTGAAAGAGGAAGAAATAGAAAATATAAACAAACTAATCATTAGCACTGAAATTGAAACTGTGAATGAAAATCTTCTGAGAAACAAAACTCCAGGAACAGATGGCTTCCCAGGAGAATTCTATCAACATTTAGAGAAGAGCTAACACCTATCCTCAAACTCCTCCAAAATATTACAGAGGGAGGAACACTCCCAAAATCATTCTATGAGGCCACCATCACCCTGATACCAAAACAAGACAAAGATGTCACAAAAAAATAAAACTACAGGCCAATGTCACCGATGAACATAGCAGCAAAAATCCTCAGCAAAATTCTAGCAAACGGAATCCAACAGCAAATTAAAAGTATCATGCACCATGATCAAGTGGGTTTATCCCAGGAATGAAAGGATTCTCCAATATACGTAAATCAATCAATGTGATACACCGTATTAAAAAATTGAAGGAGAAAAACCATACGATCCTCTCAATAGATGCAGGAAAAGCTTTCGAAGAGATTCAACACCTACTTATGATAAAAACCCTCCAGAAAGTAGGCATAGAGGGAACTTACCTCAATATAATAAAGGCCATATATGACAAACCCACAGCCAACATCATTCTTAATGGTGAAAAAGTGAAACCGTTTCCACTAAGACAAGGAACAAGAATATGTTGCCCACTCTCACCACTATTATTCAACAAAGTTTTGGAAGCTTTAGCCACAGCAGTCAGAAAAGAAAAAGAAGGAAAAGGAATCCAAATCAGAAAAGAAGAAGTAAAGCTGTCACTGTTTGTAGATGACATGATATTATACATAGAGAATCCTAAAGATACTACCAGAAAACTACGAGAACTAATCAATGAATCTGGTAAAGTACCAGGATACAAAATTAATGCATAAAAATCTCTTGCATTCCTATACACTAATGATGAAAAATCTGAAAGAGAAATCAAAGAAACACTCCCTTTTACCACTGAAACAAAAAGAATAAATTACCTAGGAATAAACCTACCTAAGGAGACAAAAGACTTGTATGCAGAAAACTATAAGACACTGATGAAAGAAATCAAAAGTGACACAAACAGATAGAGAGATATACCATGTTCTTGGATTGAAAGAATCAACATTTTGAAAATGACTATACTACCCAAAGCAATCTACAGATTCAATGCAATCCCTG
The DNA here is from genome assembly GCF_963455315.2 of Globicephala melas. Lineage (NCBI taxonomy): Eukaryota > Metazoa > Chordata > Mammalia > Artiodactyla > Delphinidae > Globicephala > Globicephala melas. The sequence continues at coordinate 19,680,928 of NC_083330.1, forward strand.
TAAAACTACCAATGGAATTTTTCACAGAACTAGAACAAAAAATTTCCCTATTTTTATGAAAACACAAAAGACTCCGAATACCCAAAGCAATCTTGAGAAAGAAAAACAGAGCTGGAGGAATCAGGCTCCCTGACTTCAGGCTATACTACAAAGCTACAGTAATCAAGACAGTATCATACTGGCACCAAGCTAGATATATAGATCAACAGAACAGGATAGAAAACCTGGAGATAAACCCATGCACATATGGTCATCTTATCTTTGATAAAGGGGGCAAGAATATACAATGGAGAAAAGACGGCCTCTTCAATAAGTTGTGCTGGGAAAACTGGACAGCTACATGTAAAAGATTGAAATTAGGACACTTGCTAACACCATACACAAAAATAAACTCAAATTGGATTAATGACCTAAATGTAAGGCCAGACACTATTAAACTCTTAGAGGAAAATATAGGCAGAACACTCTATGGCATAAATCACAGTAAAATCCCTTTTGACCCACCTCCTAGAGAAATCGAAATAAAAACAAATAAACAAATGGGACCTAATGAAACTTAAAAGCTTTTGCACAGCAAAGGAAATCATAAATAAGATGTAAAGACAACCCTCAGAATGGGAGAAAATATTTGCAAATGAAGCAACTGACAAAGGATTAATCTACAAAATTTACAAGGAGCTCATGCAGCTCAGTATCATAAAACAAACAACCCAATCCAAAAATGGGAAGACCTAAATAGACATTTCTCCAAAGAAGATATACAGATTGCAAATAAAGACATGAAAGAATGCTCAACATCATTAATCATTAGAGAAATGCAAATCAAAACTACAATGAGATATCATCTCACACCAGTCAGAATGACCATCATCAAAAAATCTAGAAACAATAAATGCTGGAGAGGGTATGGAGAAAAGGGAACCCTCTTGCACTGTTAGTGGGAATGTAAACTGATACAGCCACTATGGAGAATAGTATGGAGGTTCCTTAAAAAACCTAAAAATAGAACTACCATATGACTCAACAATCCCACTACTGGGCACATACCCTGAGAAAACCATAATTCAGAAAGAGTCATGTAGGGGCTTCCCTGGTGGCACAGTGGTTGAGAGTCCACCTGTCGATTCAGAGGACATGGGTTCGTGCCCCAGTCTGGGAAGATCCCACATTCCACAGAGTGGCTGGGCCCATGAGCCATGGCTGCTGAGCCCTCACGTCTGGAGCCTGTGCTCTGCAATGGGAGAGGCCACAATAGTGAAAGGTCCGTGCACCGCAAAACAAAAACAACAACAACAAAAGAGTCATGTACCACAATGTTCACTGCAGCACTATTTAGAAAAGCTAGGACATGGAAGCAACCTAATTGTCCATCAACAGATGAATGGGTAAAGAAGATGTGACACATATGTACAATGGAATATTTCTCAGCCATATAAAGGAACGAAATTGAGTTATGTGTAGTGAGGTGGATGGACCTAGAGTCTGTCATACAGAGTGAAGTAAGTCAGAAAGAGAAAAACAAATACCATATGCTAGCACTTATTTAGGGCATCTAAGAAAAAAATAGGTTCTGATGAACGTAGGGGCAAGACAGGAATAAAGACGCAGACGTACAGAATGGACTTGAGGACATGGAGAGGGGGAAGGGTAAGCTGGGACGATGTGAGAGACTGGCATTGACATATATACTCTACCAAATATAAAATAGACAGCTAATGGGAAGCAGCCACATAGCACAGGGAGATCAGCTTGGTGCTTTGTGACCACCTAGAGGGTTGGGATAGGGAAGGTGGGAGGGAGATGCAAGAGGGAGGGGATATGGTGATATATATATACATATAGCTGGTTCACTTTGTTATAGAGCAGAAACTAACACCTCCAGGAAAGATGTTAGAAAAATAGCTATCTTTGGAAGCAACACATAAACTCTTCTCTTGCCTCCTTGACAATGCCTATGAAAGGGACATTCCTCTTAAGCGTGCATCATACATGTCTTCCTACATCTTGGCAAGTCTAATGTCTTCAAGAAGAGACTGGATTTATTCATTCAATATTAGTCAGAACATTCTGTAAATATCCGCATAAGTAGAAAAAAACAAATGTCACTAAACACAACACACAGAGAAAATTAAAGGTCCCCCAAATTGTTATGAGAAAAGGCAAAATAAATGTTTGGGAATATCTGGGAAAAAATAAGCAAAACTGGAAGAATCTAAGAGACATTGGTCTTAGGATGAGAAGAGAGACAAGGAATGGATCTTGTGTCCAACATTTATAATGGGTAAACAAAAACGTTGCACACATGGCCCATGGTTACCAAATTGTTTAAGCTTTTATGTTATTTCAATTTTCTCCATTTTAGAGTTTTATAAATGATTTAATTATTCTTCAGTGATCTACTATAATTATAATGGGCCTCCTTTATGTATTAATATATAACTTAAGTTAGTGCTTTTATTACTTACAGGAAAATATATGTGTCATAGAATACTCTAATTTGATTTAACCTTACTTGATTTATGTGTTATTCTTGAGTGTTTTCATTTTGTATATCACTTAAACCTCACAAGATATTATTATCATTATTTCTTATAGTCAACATTCTTTTACTGATCCTCATTGCCATGCTTTTTTTCCTTCTTTTGTTTCCAAGATTCCATTTGGGATTATTATTACTCTGACTGCAGAACACCTTGTATTGTTTTCCCTGGTGCAGGTCTGCTGGTAATGAATTCTCAGTTCTAATATATGTATAATGTCTTTAAATTCCCTTCATTTATTTGAGTATATATTTCTGGATATATAAGTCTAGGCTAGCAGTTCTTTTATTTCAGTACTTTGAAGGTTTTCATTGTTTTCTAGGTTCCTTGTTTCTGCTGTTAGCCAGTAGACATTCTTATTTGGGCTTATTTGAAAGTATTACACCTTTTTCTCTGCCTGCTTTCTGTTTCATTTTTAGCAGTTTACTATAATGTACTTTTATGCTGTTTGTTGTATTTATCCTGTTTGGGGTTCATAAAGCTTCTTGAATCCATGGCTTGATTATTTCATCAGTTCTCTGCCATTATCTGTTTAAATATTGATCCCGTTCATTTGCTGTCCTTCTGGAATTGATTACATTTGTGTTAGATTTTTCACTGTGTTAGGTGTATTGCTTGCTCTTTTCCATATTTCCATTTTTTTGGTCTGTGTGTTTCAGTATGGATAATTTCTCTCACCCATCTTGTAGTAAATTCTCAATTCTCCTATGTCTAATCTGCAGTTATCCTCACCTACTAAGTTCTTACATTTAGATATCTACTTTAGAATTTCAATTTTTATAGTTTTCTATTCTCTTTACAAAACTCATTTTAAAAATATTAATCATACCTAGTTTTAAATCTATTCCAGATAACTCCACTATTTAGATACTTTATCAGTTTCCATTATTTGTTGTGCTTTGCTCAAGTCTTATCTTCTTACATGCTTAAATATTTTTGAGTTTTAGTTCTTGTGTATAAAATATTGTAGAGAAAATGTAATGCTCTACATGATCTTATCTTTTCAAATATATTTTTGATTTTTGTCAGACCTTTGGTCTTAAGGGCATATCTCCCTAGCCCAATTAGGAATTGAGATGATTTGAAGTTATTTTTTGTCTTTCTTTGGGCAAGTCTATTTACCATTTATCCTCACTCTTAAAGTATAACCCTTTTGGAGTATCTCCACCAAGTGTGGATAGTTCTCATGACCTCCTTTTTGCCAGACCCTACACTCTAATTTTTGTTGATTGTAGTGTTGTTCAGATGGCTGAACATTTGCTCAGCTTCTCAACCCTTTTACCACAACTTTCACTTTTGCTTTGAGGGGTGAAAATCATGATAAATATTGTTTATCTCTTTTGACTCTTCTTTTTTCCCAAATCTTGCTTCCTCAAATTCTTAATTTACAGACACATTTTTTAATTTTTCAGATTTGACAGATGTTTAGCTAAATGGTTAGTTCAAAATCATTCAGTCTTCCATTTTCAGAAATGAATCTCCTTGTTCATGTGTTCTGGAAACTCCTGACAATGGACTATTAAAGACCTAAACTCATGGTGTTGAGAATCTCCATTTCATTTCCACTAAGAGTCATAATGTCATTGTGGAAAGAGCAGTGAAACTCTTCTTTGGAAACACCATGATCAATGGCAGGCTGTGGATTACAGAATATAGATACAGCTACTATTATGTATAATAAATAAAAAGATAAAAATTCATAAATATATTTAATGCTCAGATAAGCTTGTAGACATAATCCTTAAACTTACTTACATTTGATGGCAGTGTCCTCACAGGACAGTGAAAGTTACAAATATAACATCCCTTCTAACTATATACTTCAACTGATATCAAAATAGAAGCAACAAAGCTTTTGCAAAAGAAACATTGGGTCATTTTATTTTCTAAATTATTCGCTGAAAACTAGTCAAATTACTGAGTCATACAACTAGAATACATTGGTATTCACAAAGACATACACACACTTAAAACTGTTTTTAGGGGAAAAATGTCAAAAGAACATGCCCTGTGCTCTTGACTTGAGACCTCTGACATTTTAGTGAATTTTCCCTTTATTTCCTAAACTTACCAGCTCTTTATTTTCTTTACTATTTTCTTCTACTGTTCTTAATTTTATTCCTATTATAGTATTTCTCACTTTGTTTATAATATTTCTGTCAGGACACATGCTCATCCTGTAGACAGTAAACTCCTGAACCAAAGGAACTAAACATTGTTAAAACTTTATGATGCTGTAAAGCCATGAAAATGTCCTTTATGAAGAAGGTTAATAATACATATTTGTCGAATAACAATGGATAAATGTGTGGATGAATAAATGAATGAATGGAGGATTGAAAAATGTGTGTAAATGAATGTAATATATCCTCAATGTTTATGTTCTTCTGGTTTAGATTACATGCACATTTCTGAAAATATTTATGCTAACATTTAGCAAAACATTTAATTCACAAGGTTTTCTGATGATAATGGGTAAAAATGCAAAACATTTTTTTGTGTGTGTAATAGGATCTTTGATCCAGTAAGAGATTTCTCCTATTTGATATCAGTTGGAAAGTATGGCTGGAGAATGCACTTTTCTCATATGAATGACATGAAAAAAGGTCTTTCAGTTATACGCCATTGAAATTCTAATCATAGTTGAATATTACCCACCAAGCACCCATCACTGTTGATGAGAATAACTGAAGGAATATTTAAGAGTTTGACTTTCTCTTTTAAATTTGCCTCAGACTCATTTTTTTTTCTCTGAATTTTAGCTATTTGCCACATCTTGGCCATAGGAGTAAAGATATCAAGGCAGTGAGTTTAGATTGTCCTGTCTCTATCGAAAGTAAATGTTCAGGCTGTACCCATAATCACTTGTTTCACTCATAGTTGATTTTTCTCTTCATTGAAATGTCTGATTGGTCTAGTGTGGAGGAATTCTTTCTCCCCCCTTCAGTGAAAGTATTGATTAATAATTTCATAAGAGTTTAGTGTTCTTAAAAGAATTTCCTGGTATTAATATCTCTAATTCTATTTCTGTCCAAAGAAATCCTCCACTCCTCACATCTTCTTTTTCTCCTACTACACTGTATCTTTGAAGGAATAGTCTAATTTTAATTTGCAATGATTTTTGCAAATATTGATAAATACCCCTCATTTGAAACAGCTCCATATTCTTGTAATATGCTTTTTAAATAGGATATCTGTTTGATTTATTTTAAGGACATTTACATTGTATCATGATATGAAAAGAAGTACGATAAATTAGTTACATTTTACATTAATGAGATAAAATGAATTTGATAATAAAATTTGCTTCTTGATCTGATATTTGATGAGATATTTAACATCTTGTTATGTCAGTTACTCTAAATCAATTAGAGAAAAGAATATTAAAAATTTATCAGAGGTATAAGAGATGCATGATTGATGATCATAAGGCCTTTTTGAAATATGTAGTACAAATTTATAAACAAAAGGTTACTAAAAGTTTACTTGTTTCTTTTTTTTTTTTTGCGGTATGTGGGCCTCTCACTGTTGTGGCCTATCCCGTTGCGGAGCACAGGCTCCGGACACGCAGGCTCAGCGGCCATGGCTCACGGGCCCAGCTGGTCCACGGCATGTGGGATCTTCCCGGACCGGGGCACGAACCCGTGTCCCCTGCATGGGCAGGCAGACTGTCAACCACTGTGCCACCAGGGAAGCCCACTTGTTTCCTTTTTATGTAACATATGAGTAATACATTTCCAATCCAATAAGGATATCTATGGGAAGATTCATATTAAAATTTTCCCAGTTTTTATTTCTGAATAAAAGTATCAAGCTTATAATACATCAAATATTCAGAAACTACTACTCTGAATTTTTACTTTTTTTACTTAATCATCTGTCTATACAGCATGCATGTCAGAGTTATAAAGAATTTTAGTAGTGCTATAGTTGTTTGTGAATGTTTTGTGCTGTCAGAATTGGCCCCGTAGAGAGAAAGAACCATACTATGTTATGCTAAGCAATTCAAGAGGTACCAACAGGCTCCACTTGAGTTAAATTGACATCCAATCATGGCATTTCACCTTCTATTTTGAAATTACCATGGTGAAATTCATCATGAATGAATTGGGCACTTTCTCCAGAAAATACCTAGCAAAAGAGAGATGCTTCTAGGGAATGGTCCTCTGGTTGTTTCTGACTGGCTTTTCAGCCTGAGCACCAATTAGCAAAGCATCATCTCAGGCCAGCCTTTTTAAATGGAAAGACTTAGAGCCTCACAGTAACCCGTCCTTCAAGGTTTTTTAGGAGCACACATAGTACTTTAAATCACACAACTATCCAACGACTTTACAACAATTTTTTTCCTTTCCTTCCCCTCATACACCCCAGATGCTCTCTTGATTCCAGTCCTTTGGATGTTGCATTTGCTGTAAGTCATTTCCCCCAAGTGTCCCTGATTAATTTCTACTCTTCTTCTAAGTCTAAAATAAAAATTTTGAGAAGTTCACAATTTGTGGTACAAGCTCTTGCTTCCCCAACAAATGACTGAACATGTGATGTGCTAATGACCCAGGCAGTTGGCAAAGTAGCTATGACTGTTAGTAAGAACGTGACTTTATATCATCTTCATGCAGAACCTTTTGGCAATGTCAGTCAAAATTTCCAAATATATACCCATAGGTTTATGTGTAAGAATGTTTACTATAAAACTATAGCAAAAATGAAAGCCAGTGGAATGTTCCTTAACACAGTATAGTTGAATAAATTTTGGTATATCAGTGCTTTGGAACATTATGCAGTCTTCATTGTGCTGACATGGAAAGATCTGCAAAATGTAATGTTAATTAAAAAAACCAGAAGCAGAAAAGTATCTGTACTGATTTATATGTATAAACTATATACTATATATACCCAAGAAGATATACTGTACATGGATATATACTGTCAAATGTCTAGATAAGTTATTCTAACAATGTTGACTGTGGCTAGTTCTAGGGAGAGTAGTAGCGTAGGGGTGTTTGAATATGGATGCCTTTACTTTTACTCTATATATATCTGCATTGTTTGGATTTTTCCAATGACTGTATATATATAATAATATAATATATATATAAATATATATAATAATATATATTAATAATATATAATATATATATTATTTTCATAATAAAATAAAAATTGAACTTGTTTAGAAATTAATCTCAGCTTAAGTGCTACAAATGTAACACAAAGAACACATTTTGATAGTGATGTTGAATTTGAAGAAGGCAGAGGAGTTCCTGAATGTCTTCAACTAGTCAAATCAGTGTTTCTCAAATTTCAGAAAAAAAGCTTTATAATTTGAGCAAAGAAAATTGATACAGTTTTCCAGACAATTCCAGCAAAGGGGAAGGTTACTCTGAATTATCTAAGTGATAAACCTATATTTCCACTTCCTCAGGCAGTGGGCAGTAGGATATGTTGAAATTTAAACGTTTTTAATATAGTCATAAAGGTTCTGCATCTTATATTCCATCCTTAGTAGCGACTCTTTCTGCCTATGTAATGAGTTATCTCCAGGGGATATAATCATATGTCCTTCGGAGTACCATTTCTGGTGTTATCACATCTCTTGAGAAGCTTTCATTCTATAAAGTCAAAATAGACAAAATGCAATCAATCTATTAATTAGTTAGTGCTACCAAATGGAAACTATAATATAGGAACCAAATAAGAGTCAAAATTCCAGGAATCTTTTTGAAAAAGCAGATAGCTTCCTTCATTATGAAAGAAGGCAGGTAACAGTTAATTTTGTTTCTTTAATGGAAGTTGGGTATTATCTACCTGGCAAGTCTGTTTTCTTTAACTTTAAACAGTTAACAAAAATGTAACAACATATTAAAACATTTTCTTAATGATTGCATTTTGAGTTTCAGTTATTTGAAGTAATCAATTGTAAAGTTAAAAATTCAGCTTTATAGCTGTATTTTAAGTATAGGGACAAGTTCTTTTATGGTAAATATATAGTCACCTTTTTAATATTTTTCTCATCACCAAACATACTTGTCAAAACAATTTATATAGTCACAAATTAAATGAAAGTTTATCAAATGAAATTTAATGGATAATCTGCTATATGATAAAAGGGATACCAAGGGACAACCAGAAAAACATACGTCTGCAAGTGATGTGGAAAATACCCTGAAGATTCAGACATTGTTATCATGGAGCTTCCCATGCCCCTAGCCCAATTCTATCTGTTATAACCTTCTAGTTATTTTTACATTTTGATGAACTTGTAACAACTGGTAAAAAGAAGGCTGGATAAGCATGTATGTCCCTAGAGCCTCTACTACTAGGAGCAGACCGAGAGGAAAGTGTGTGAATGTATTAATAAGATAACCAGGAGAATAAGGGGAAAAGAGTATGCCTTATCCTCCATGTCAAATTTTAATAATGTCTTATCATTAAGGCACCCTTATTACATTCCAGAAACTTAAGTATCTCATTTCACGTTTCTTGTAGAAAATCATTCTTACTAATTTTTTTAACATCTTTATTGGAGTATAATTGCTTTACAATGGTGTGTTTCTGCTTTAAAACAATGTGAATCAGCTATACATACACATATATCCCCATATCTCCTCCCTCTTGTATCTCCCTCCCACACTCCCTATTCCACCCCTCTAGGTAGTCACAAAGCACAGAGCTGATCTCCCTGTGCTATGAGGCTGCTTCCCACTAGTTATTTATTTTACATTTAGTAGTGTATATACATCAATGCCACTCTCTCACTTTGCCCCAACTTACCCTTCGCCCTCCCCATGTCCTCAAGTCCATTCTCTATGTCTGCATCTTTATTCCTGTCCTGCCCCTAGGTTCTTCAGAACCATTTATTTGTTTTAGATTGCATATATATGTGTTAGCATATGGTATTTGTTTTTCTCTTTCTGACTTACTTCATTCTGTATGACACACTCTAGGTCCATCCACCTCACTACAAAAAACTCAATTTCATTTCTTTTTATGGCTGAGTAATATTCCATTGTATATATATGCCACATCTTCTTTATCCATTCATCTGTTGATGGACACTTAGGTTGTTTCCATGTCCTGGCTATTGTAATTAGAGCTGCAATGAACATTGTGGTACATGACTCTTTCTGAATTATGGTTTTCTCAGGGTATGTGCCCAGAAGTGGGATTGCTGAGTCATATGGTCATTCTATTTTTAGTTTTTTTAAGGAACCTCCATACTATTCTCCATAGTGACTGTATCAATTTACATTCCCACCAACAGTGCAAGAGGGTTCCCTTGTCTCCACACCCTCACCAGCATTTATTGTTTGTAGAGTTTTGATGATGGCCATTCTGACTGGTGTGAGGTGATACCTCATTCTAGTTTTGATTTGTACTTCTCTAATGTTTAGTGATGTTGAGCATCCTCTCAAGTGTTTGTTTTCAATCTATATATCTTCTTTAGAGAAATGTCTATTTAGGTCTTCTGTCCATTTTTGGATTGGGTTGCTTGTTTTGTTGATATTGAGCTGCATGAGCTGCTTGTAAATTTTGGAGATTAATCCTTTGTCAGTTGCTTCATTTGCAAATATTTTCTCCAATTCTGAGTGTTGTCTTTTCATATTGTTTATGGTTTCCTTTGCTGTGCAAAAGCTTTTAAGTTTCATTAGGTCCCATTTGTTTATTTTTTGTTTTTATTTTGATTTCTCAAGGAGGTGGGTCAAAAAGGATCTTGTTGTGATTTATGTCTTAGAGTGTTCTGCCTATATTTTCCTCTAAGAGTTTAATAGTGTCTGGCCTTACATTTAGATCTTTAGTCCATTTTGAGTTTATTTTTATGTGTGGTGTTAGGGAGTGTCCTAATTTCATTCTTTTATATGTAGCTGTCCAGTTTTCCCAGCACCACTGATTGAAGAGGCTGTCTTTTCTCCATTGTATATTCTTGCCTCCTTTATCAAAAATAAGGTGACCATATGTGCATGGGTTTATCTCTGGGCTTTCTCTCCTGTTCCATTGATCTATATTTCTCTTTTTGTGCAAGTACCATACTGTCTTGAATACTGTAGCTTTGTAGTATAGCCTGAAGTCAGGGAGCCTGATTCCTCCAGCTCCGTTTTTCTTTCTCGAGATTGCTTTGGCTATTCAGGGTTTTATGTGTTTCCATACAAATTGTGAAATTTTTTGTTCTAGTTCTGTGAAAAATGCCATTGGTAATTTGATAGGTATTGCATTGAATCTGTAGATTGCTTTGGGTAGTATAGTCATTTTCACAATGTTGATTCTTCCAATCCAAGAATATGGTATGTTTCTCCATCTCTTTGTATCATCTTTAATTTCTTTCATCAGTGTCTTATAGCTCTCTGCATACAGGTCTTATGTCTCCTTAGGTAGGTTTATTCCTAGGTATTTTATTCTTTTTGTTGCAATGGTAAATGGAAGTGTTTCCTTAATTTCTCTTTCAGATTTTTCATCATTAGTGTATAGGAATGCAAGATATTTCTATACATTAATTTTGTATCCTGTTACTTTACCAGATTCATTGATTAGCTCTAGTAGTTTTCTGGTAGCATCCTTAGGATTCTCTATGTATACTATTATGTCATCTGCAAACAGTGACGGCAATACTTCTTCTTTTCCGATTTGGATTCCTTTTATTTCTTTTTCTTCTGTGATTACTGTCTCACTAATGTTTTAACTTGGCTCATCTATGTGAAAATGGCTTGGAGGGGATCACTATAAAACCCAGGGTTATACAGCTTTAAATCAATTCAGAATATCTCCATTCAGGAGCAAGGCAAATCCAGGCAGAACATTGAGATCTTCTCCTAAAATCATGGAATTTACTACTTAGGATAGTAGACCCACAAATCTGAGCTGCTTGACTCTGTGCCCCTTCCAAAATATATCAATACTATGGAAAGGCCTGCCACTTCTTTCATCTCAGCCTCTATCATTTACCACCAGGTCTCCATTTGTCAATATTAATTTGACTTCCCTTCTCATTTAGGATTTTAAAAATCAGACTGAAAATATTTATAAAATTTGTTGGGGCTTCCCTGGTGGCACAGTGGTTGAGAGTCCACCTGCCAATGCAGGGGACAAGGGTTCATGCCCCGGTCTGGGAGGATCCCACATGCCACGGAGAGGCTGGGGCTGTGAGCCATGGCCACTGAGCCTGCACATCTGGAGCCTGTGCTCTGCAACGAGAGAGGCCACAACAGTGAGAGGCCCATGTACCACAAAAAAAATAAAAATAAAAAAAACAAAAAATTTGTTATATTTAATTCCATATGTTATATTGTTACATTGGATTCAGTATGAGCCCTCTATACTATAATCTACCAAGTATTAGTGTAATTTATGTACACACAGCATTCTTAAAATACATTAGTGAGCAGGACCACCCTAGCCCTGCATGATGCTGGCAAAAATAAAATAAGTCAATGCAGCCCATTCTTCTATATGTCAATTATATATCTACTGTATGTTTTAGGAATTACTGTATGTCTTGAGGTATTGCTCTGAAACTATTCAAGGATTATGGCACTTTTGTCAAACTTCAGTCTTTTCTAAATATATGATATTATATTAGAATTAGAATCATATAATATATATATAATATAATATTATGTTATGTTAGAATCATGGTGGCAGTTCATGTTCACAACTTAGGACTTCGGTATATAAATTCAGTAAATATTGCTTAAGGATACACTGTCCAATGAGCATTATGATTAGTTGGAGAGGTCTAGGGCATTAGCTATTGGACTTGTATTGAAGATGAGAAATTTATACTTTCTAAGTTATGGCATAAAGGCACATCAAACCAAAATAAGCACATTAGAGTATTCAAGACCAATATTCAAATGGTATTCTTTTCAGATCTCTTTAAATAAAAATTTCATGACAGTAAAAAGAGCTGGGGTGAATCCAAAGATGAAGACCATTATTTGCCCTCCTCTTACAGTGTCTCACCAAGGTATTTAGAAAGCCTGGTGAGTGTGTTATCCAAACACTTTGTAGTCCCAGCTCAGTGGGCATCCCCCCCACCCTCTGTGCCAGGTTGCCCTGCCTCTCTTGTGGTTACACTGTTTTTCGACTGTCATTTTTATTGAAAAATAAAAGCTAAACTGGAGTTTCAGAATACCTTCCATTTAACTCCTTTAATATAATGGAAAGGATAAAAGCAACCTAGTCACAAGAGAAGTGTTTTTGAAAGCTATTCCTTGGATATCAGCGATGCAGAAATAAAAGGCTGCTTCAAAAATAGAGCCCACTGGCTTAACTTTGGCCCTCTGCAGCTCTTCTCCTGTACTAGACCTGCTTTTAGCTTTAATTTTTTATTCAAAAGTTAAACGGGAGACATGAAATAGTTTGGATCAAATATCACAACAAATGAAAAATGGGCATCAGATGATTCTTTTAAATGCATTATTCTTATGTACTGGGCCAGACGACTTTGTCAGATGATTTTGTTTACATCTGTTGGAAAAAAATATTACTTATATTTCTTTAGATAGAGAACTCTGCTTTCCACTAATCCCATGGAAAGATTAGCATTTCCAAAAGTGTGACCCACTTATATGCTCATCAACAGAATAAAAATTCTGAGACATACTACAATAAAACAAACAGAAATGTATTTAATTATGGGGTTTTGTTTTGTTTTGTTTTGTTTTGCGGTACGCGGGCCTCTCACTGTTGTGGCCTCTCCCGTTGCGGAGCACAGGCTCCGGACGCACAGGCTCAGCGACCATGGCTCACAGGCCCAGCTGCTCCGCGGCATGTGGGATCTTCCCGGACTGGGGCACGAACCCGTGTCCCCTGCATTGGCAGGGGGACTCTCAACCACTGCGCCACCAGGGAAGCCCTAATTATGTGTTTGTTTAACTTATTTGTCCATGGAATCCTTTAAAGCTTTACATTTATTAATATCCCATGGTGACAGTTTGGAGCCCACACGCCTAGAGCCCGTGCTCTGCAGCAAGAGAAGCCACTGCAATGAGAGGCCCGCGCACCGCAAAGAAGAGTAGCCCCCGCTCGCCGCAACTAGAGAAAGCCCGGGCGCAGCAATGAAGACCCAATACAGCCAAAAATAAATAAAATTGAATCTTTTAAAAAATATCCCAAGGTGCTAGTTTGGAGATATTGTCGTTCTGGTCCTCAGTCATACCACTACAATAGTTTTATAATCTTTTCAAGAGAAATCACCCACTTAGCTATGTAATTATAGCTCTACTTAGAAAATTTATGTTGATCATTGAATTAATACCTAACCCTAGATCAATAACTCTTTGGCTAATAGTAGTATCTAAATGCAAATTGAGTGAGAGATATTAGTATTCAAGACAACATAATTCAAGGATGTCTAAATTTGGTGTTAAATATATTGTTACACTGACAAATATAGCTCAAGAGAACACAGAAGAGGATGTAGTAGAGTTTGGCAAAGGAAAGGAATTGATACAGTTCTTTAATTTTGAACAAAAATTTGTTTATACTATCAAGTAGATAATCTAGATCTAAGATGTTTAATAACCTCAGTTCTCTGCTCTATTGGTCCTGTAATATTCAGCTAATAACTTAGTGATAGTGATTCAAAAATACCCCTAGTTGAATATTACAATTTGTGATTGTAATATTCTCTCTGGCTCTTCTGCATCTTTAAATATATATATGTGTGTGTGTGTGTGTGTGTGTGTGTGTATAAATATATAAATTAAATATATATACATATATATAAATTAAATATATATATATATAAAGGACCCCTGTTTCACAGTTGATAGTATTCTAACCAATTAAAGAGAAATGGCAAAATGGAGGCCATAATGATATTGAATATATCTCTACGGATAAGAGGATAAGACAGTACTCATGAAGGATAATTTGTGAAGGGACAACTATCTCCATGGCTGCCCAATGCTGAGGGGTGTGCTAAAAGCACTCTAGTGGCCTTCAATTAGAGCTGTCTCATTATTGTGAGCATAGTATTATTTTAAATTTGCTTTTTATATTTAATTAAATAACACCTAGTCTACAAAGTACCTCTTATTGTCCATGACAGCATTTTGTATGACTATCTTCAAAATAAGTTTCATAGAATAGGCAAAGAATAAACAGAAAGCAATTACTTTTGCTTTATGGAGAAAAAGATAAAGGAAAGAACATGGATAAATTTGGCAGCCTGTCTTTTGATCTTATGAAACAATCTCTTTTTTAAAAAGCATCATTATACTTAATAATTACATAATTTCCCTAGACTGCAATGAAAAGCAAAGAAGAATGTTTCAGCAATGCTTAAATCTAAATAGCTTTACCATTGTCTTATGGTTTTCAATAGGGCATAACTGATCTAACTCAGATTATGATCTTTATCAAATCATTTTGCCCATTGAGGAATTCACTTAACTTTCTTACTTTAATTTTCTTTGGCACGTACGCTGGTCAGAGACAAAGGATAATTTGGCACTGAATACCATATTGTTTTTCAAGTATTCAAAGAAAAGTTTCCTTTGTGCAATAACATTGCTCTTGAAAATGTTAAGTAGATAAGTATGTAATCAGAAATTCTAGTTTACAGTGGCTTAATTTGACATAAAATTTCAAAATGTGAGAAAATATCTTTATTTTTATTTTTTAAGGGCATTTCAGTCCAGATATCATAGCACATACTAATTTCAGGATTTGCTAAAATGAAATTAATTCATTACATAGTAGAAAGCTTTGGTGTTTAACGTCATAATTTGGTTAAGATGGTATATTTCCAGAATCACTGACATTTTTTGTAGTATCTCTAAACTAAAGTATCCTAAATTGAATGGTTGTTTTTCTGCTTACACTAAATTTATACTGCATGTTCAAAACATACTTTACTAATTGAATAGGCAAGTGCATATGTAATGAAAGTATGTGTACATTGTTGTTATTTTGAAAACATTTTCTCACTGAAAAGGCAAGAGGAAAATGTAAGTGAGCTAATTGTATGTTGATAATACAAATTGGTTATGTTTTTCTTCTACTGTTAGATGTGTTTGGTAAAAATCAAACTCCAGCAGAGAACACATTTATACTGTTATAGTTAAACAGTATTTACTTTTGGCATATGTCCATATTAAATGGCAATAGGCATGGCTGGTGACTTGCTTTAGGTTTATTTTGCTTTTGTTTTTCCAGGTTCTTGAGGTAGGAGTTTAGATTAGAAGCTTTTCTAATATATAAATTTAGTGATATAAATGTCCCTCTCAGTATTGCTTTAGCTGTGTCCCACAAATGTTGATATATTGTATTTTCATACTCATTCAGTTCAATGTACTTTTTAAATTTTTGCCTCCTCTTTGACACAGTGCATTTGTTAGTTTCTAAGTGTTTGGATATTGTTGTATTATACTTCTTCTATTGATTTCTAGTTTGGTTCATTTGTGGCCAAAGAACACATTCTATATGAAATCAATTATTCTAATGAAATCAATTATTTTAAATTTGTTGAGGTTTGTTTTATGGTCAATGTATGGATGATCTTGGTGTATGTCGGTATATGTTGCATAGGCACCAATGAGTTTTTCTCTTGTTGATTTTCTATCTAGTTCTTCTATCAACTGTTGAGAGAAGGCCTCTGCAGTCTTTACCTATAATTATGAAATTGTCTATTTCTCTTTTCAATTCTATCAGTTTTTACTTCATATATTTTGCAGCTCTGTTCCTGGTGTGTACACATTTATGAACACTGTTCTTCATGATGGATTGGCCCTTTTCTCATTATATAATATCCCTCCCAATCTCTAGTAATTATAATTTAGTCACTCCTGCTTTCTTTTTTATTAATGTTTGTATGATATAACTTTTACCATCCTTTTACTTTAATCTGCCTATTTTTTTATATTTAACTGAGTTTCTTATAGACATATAGTTACATCATGATTTTTAATAAATTCTGCCATTCTTGGTCTTTTAATTGACTCATGTAGATCATTTGTTTGATTTGATTATTAATATATTAATGCTTCAGCTTGCCATTTTATTTATTTTTTTTCTTTGTTCTCTCTGTTTTTCATTTCTCTTTTTCCTTTCTATGGGGTATTTGAACTTTTTTTTAGATTTCCAATTTGATTTATCTATAGCAGTTTTTAGTATATCTCTTTGTAGTTTTTTCAGTGGTTTCGCGAGATATTTTTTATATATACGTAATTTATGGCTTACTGGTGGTGTCATTGTACCAGTTCATGTGAAGTGTAGAATCCTAACCTCCCTTTACCTCCCTTTATCTTCCTTCACTTATAATATAATTGTCTTAAATATTTCCTCTACATACATTTAGAACCACATCAAGCAGTATTATAATTTTTGTTCCATCCATCAAACATAAACTAGAAAACTCAAGATGAGAGGAAAAGTTTATTATATACAGCCATATTTTTCTTACTCTGTTCTTTCTTCCTTTATGATGTTCCCAGAGTTCTTTCTTTATCATTCTTTTCTGTTTATAGAACTTCCTTTAGCCCTTTTTTAGTGTAGGTCTGCTGGCAAAAATTCTTTTAGTTTTCCTTTGTCTGGATATCCTCTGCATTTTTGAAGGATATTGTCACTGGATATCAGATAACTAGCTGACAGTTTTCCTTCAGTACTTGAAAAATGTTGTGTCACTTCCTTTAAGCTTTCAGAGTTTCTAACAAGAAAACTGCTGTCAAACTGTTCTGCTTCTGTAAATAGGTATCATTTCTCTCTTGATGTTTTCAAATGTTTTCTTTGGATTTAGTTTTCAGAAGTTTGACTATAGTGCATCTTATTTTGGATTTTGGGGGTTTATCACATTTAGCTCAACTTCTTGAATCTGTAAATGTATGTCTTTTGCCAAATTTGGGAACTTTTTTCAGCCATTATTCTTCAACTGCTTTTTCATCCTTGCCCTTTTCCTCTTTTCCATCTGGACTCTAAAGACACAAAGATTAACTCTTTTATCAAAGTCTCAGAGATCCCTGAGGCTCTGTTCATTTTTTAAGTATATTTTCTTTGTTCTTCATATTGGGTAATTCTATTGTTCTTCCACTTCTCAGATTTTTACTCTGTCCCCTTCTGCTTTTGAGCACATCCATTGAGTTTTTATTTCAATTACTGTGTTTTTCAGTTTTAAAATATCCATTTGTAGAAATTTTCTATTTTACAAATTTGTTTTAAACATCTTTGTAATTGTCTACAGAAGGAATTTTACAATGGCTGCTTTTAAATCTTCGTCAGATAATTCTAACATCTCTGTCATTTTGGTGTTGGCATCTATTGATTGCCTTTTTATAAGTCAGTTTGAGATTTTCTTAGTTCTTGCATGACAAATAATTTCATGTTGAAACCCGAACATTTAGGCATTATGTAATGAGATTCTGGTTCTTATTTAAACCAGTTTTGGATGGCTTCCTTTGACACTTCTCTAACAAGGGAAGAAGAAGGCATAAGCTCCCAACTGCCAGGTGATAGAAAATATGGTACAGGTCCCCTTGTAGTCTCCTTTGAGACTCAAGGAAATGGGTCAATGTTACTGCAGAGTAGGAATGGGAGTTCATGCTCCCCATTAGGTCTCTGCTGGTCCTCTTTGGATGAAAAAAGTAGGAGCACCTTGTTTGTGCTCCCCACTTGGCCTTTGCTAACCTTATTCTGCTAATCCCACGATGATGGAGATGTGGCCTCATTAACACCAAACAATGTAAAATTTCTGACTTACACTAGTCCTCCTCTGATATTACCCCACTGGGGACAGGGAAGTACCATGTTACTGCTAGGTTATGGTGGAATTCCAGACTCCCCATGGGGTCTTTACACCAAAGGGTTAGAGGGTTCATTACCGACTGGCAGGGGTGATACCTGGCTCTCTACCTGGTCTTGTCTGACACCTCTCTAACAGGTGGATTGGGGCATTTCATTTCAGTCTGGCAAGAGTGGAAGTCTAGGATCCACTCAGCCTTTGTTGGCATGACTGGGTGTGGGGTCTTGTTTTGTTCTGTGGAGTTTGTCTGGAATACAGAGGGTACTGTCTGAATATTTTCTGTCTTGCTAGACTACCCCTTTCCTGATATTTGGTCAGAGAGAATAACATTTTGTTGGACCCTTTTTGGTTTGTGTTTGTTGGTATTCCCAGGTCACCACCTTCTTTAGCTCCAAGTTTGGTTATATGAAACAAAAAGAAAATCCAGTAAGCTCACCACTGTGTCATTATTTGGGTCCCAATGTCACTAGTTGGTCTGTCTTCATCTTTCCACCTTTCAGTCTTTCTATGTTTCTTTTTTAAATGTATAATGTCTAGAGGTTTTAACTGTACTTAATAGAAAGGAGAGGAAAAAGTATGACTATTCCATAATTCCAGAACTAATTGATTTTTCTGGAGCTGTGAATATGTATTATGTTTCTTTTACTGAGAAAATTTAACTCATTATTTGAAAACAATATGATAGAAATCTCTTAGGTATACATTGCATAATATCCCTGGTTATCAGTGTTTAAGGAAATTACACCACTCAAAACACTCCAGATTTGTAACAATATACCATACATCTATGGACATTCTTTAAAGGTACCCACAGAGTTTCTCCAGGCACCCCTTTTCTAGTTCAGCTAGAACAGCCAGCTTTCATCTGTTTTCCATTCTGGCTTCAATATAACATTTTATTTGAAAAAAAAAAGTATTCTAATTAAGAAAATGTTTAGAAATATTTAAATTCCAACTTTTCTCAACTGGATTTTTACAAAAGCATTAAGCTCTACTTGATATGACTTGAGTGATTATTTTCCCAGATCTCCCCAGAATGGGACATAGCTGGTAACATTCTAGTTACATAGAAGTTAATTCATTACACGCAATGAATATCTTAGGATACTGGGGATTAATTCAATTTTAAAACTGAAGTGAGAAGTGTTGTAACTGTAACATATTTTCAAGAGTTTTGCCAGAGTATATTACAGAAGAACTAAAAGCTTAAAACAGTAGCCAGTGCTATTCCAAATATGATAAGATAATTATGTCAATCAACTTGAAAGAAATAAATTAATTTTTATTCTAAAAGAGGAAATAGAAGCAGCTTTTGAGCATCTAATAAAATTATGCTCTACTAATTACAAAGGAAAACTGACTGTATTAGTGGTGCCAAATATTTACTTAAACCTTAAATGCAAAGATTCAATATATTATCAAGTTTGTGAATGTCATCCTAAATTCATGAAAGTAATATTGACTAATGCATGTAGAATGTATTAAAAGAATAAAAATTTATCATCTAACAAAGCTTGAAAACCTTAATAATCAAACTCATAGAGTACTCATTTTTCTCCCTGCTCACAGATGAAAAAGATACAACTTTTCATCCTTCATCTAGATTTTAATTCATCCAGTTGGGCTACTATAACTATGCCACTCAAGTGCATCCTCACTGGAGGCAAGATGGCGTTTTCTATACACTGTGATACAAGAGTTAGTTCTAGATCTACTGTAACTCAGAAGACAGCAAATGCACCCCCTTCAATATTCTCCTGGGATGTCTAATGACACACTGAAGATATCTAGAAGGGCCTATGGATTATAGTGAAATGAGCCACTCAGAATAGACTTACCCAGCCTGAAACCATAGCTTTTCCTCAGCTCTTATCATCAAGAAACATATGGATGAACATAGAGATGGAGAGAAGCAAACATATTAAGTGCAGTAAAAATGTCTTCTTCAATGAGCTTGTCAACATTGCCTGCACGATGAAGCACAGATACAGATATTTACCAAGAGGGCTCCCTGGCACCATTACGTGTTCTGGGGACTAGCCAGTCTCTGGGTTTCAGTATTGACAGCAATATTTTAAGAACATTTTCTGCAAACCAACAGTGGCATAGATTCTCAGCTAGTTAAGGGATACAAAAATGAATATATCATAGTAGCAGAATATTTTGACATATCAAAAAAGTTTAATTTCACTGTTTAAAGAGATATTTTCTGTCAGAAGACAAAAATACTTTTTGTCCTTACTTTTGTTTCAGAAATGATTTTTTTTAATCTTCAAGAATCAGCTAAGACAAAGGCTACAGGAAGTCATAAAAAACAATCAAACATCTTAGTTTTCATTGTAACCAGATTGATATAGAAGGACATAAGAATTCCCATTACTGGAAGAAAACATAAGGATGTTTATGTATAAAATCTGGATTATCAAATACCAGTTGACACTAAGTGTTCTTCCTTATGTCTTATACTCATCTCACAGACATGCAGTTAAATACTAAAGCAAAAACAAAACCTGATTCTTTGAGAGTCCTGATAACAGAAGAAAAGAGACCTGGTGATTTCATATCTACTAAAACGCCATCGAGAACAGAAACAAAATAAATGATTTCCTTGCAGTATATTAATAAATGGGTATGGGATAGACAGTTTATAGTCCAAAACATTTACTTCTCTTTCCTTGGGTCTAGTTAGTGTTTGGTCTCAATTAAGTACCTTCATGATTATGTTGAATGAAGTGTGCTGTGGCAAAATGTAAAGTTTTCAGTTGTGATGAAGCTGTGGATTGGAAGCAGTTTATCTTCTATCTGTTTACTGAAGCCCTAAACTGAACCAGCATTCATTTTGCTCAGATCCAAGCCTACCCCAACTACCCAGTTTCTATAAAGATCTACATTCTTTGGATCGATCCTTTTTGGGTTGTCAGAGTGTTCTGAACATTTTTAAAATAGAATTTATATTATTTACTTCAGTTGTGTTCTAATCTGTTGCATAACTATATATTTAAAATACATTTTCTATAGCTTTGAATTTTATGATTTTACAGTATGGGTAAAATTATAGAAAAATAGGAATTAATGTTATTTGTCGAGATCTTGGTCTTCACTATTCTCTCTTACCCTCAAGTGGTAGTGAAAAAGTGAAAACAGATTTAGGGCTCTACTTCTATTACTGATGAAATACTTCAATTCTTTGAGAGTTACCTCTTTGAGAGACATGCCTATTTGTATCATGACAAGGTTATAGTCATTTGTAATTCTACTTGGAATTTAAATAATAGATGATGGGAAACCTATAAAATATATAAAGCAGTAACATAATAAGCACAGTCAACAATATAAAATCAATTTTAATATCTATATGAAATTGAGTTGGACCCCTCCAAAAGATGATAGGGAGGAAAACTGGAGGGAATAAATTCTTGACCTAATTTTTTTACACAATTCTTTTTCTATTGTTTAAAGAAAAAGTAAAAAAAAAAAAATAACCACAAAAAACCTCACAAACCTAATGATGCAACTGTTATGTCTAATGAATCATCAACACTTATCGAGAGAACATCTTGCTAATAATACTGTTGAAGAATTAAATACATATTAAATACATATAAACTATAACCTAGCATATACCATAGCAGGCTAACAAAAACACATCAGAAACGTATAGCGTTCCTACATTCAGAGTGAAAAATTTTCCTTGTTGAAGTCTACTAAAGGAAAATAGAGTTAGAAAATAAAATTAAGTAATTGTGCTGTGTTTAGGCTATGGGGAAGAAATAAATAAAAAGCTAATTGGACAGAAGAGTAGCAAGAAATCAAGGAAACCAGATTTCCTTGTTGCTTGGGGTGTTTTGTTTCAATAAATTAGAAAGCTGTAAATTACACTCAAAATTGAAATTCAATCTACCACCATAAATGGAAAACAGCAAGTAGGTATCTACCTTTGCATTTTTATCCATCGCACCCTTAATTCTATGACAAAGGGTCCACTTGATATCAGAGCTCTTTCAAAAAAGTCACTACAGTAGCACATACCTTTCAAAAATGAGTGTGACAGAAGTAGAAACTTGATGATGTCTGTTTTAAAACTACTATTTAAAAGAAGGTTTTTAAAAAGTGAGACTTGTCCAAGGACTTGGGAAAAAAATTAAGGGGGCAGCTAGAATCAATTATAGACTAATTGCTAGGGAAAAGGTAATTTGTAGATTAGACAGAAGTGGAAAAAATTGGGAAATACTGGAGCATAATTACATCAGTAGTGATATTATGCTATTCCCCAAACAAATTTTTTTATATTTTTATTATGATTCCAAAAATTCTCCAAAATCTAAAACAGTCCCCACACTTAAAACCAAAAACTTGATCCAAGTACCTGAAATCAGTTTTAACTTAAATATTCTCTGATTTAAATATGTATGTGAAGTGAAGTTTAATAAGAGACCAGTAGTTCTAATTTAAAGTCTATGGTAAATTTGGGGAATGGACTTGGTTATCTTCATTTAACAAGTTATCAAATTTTCATTTTCATTCTAAGTCTATAATTTGGTGAATTATTATAAAAACTAAACTTTTAAAAAACTCATGAAGATATGTTCAAAATCATTATAAATTTCTATGATTACACAAATTGAAATAAAAAGATATGTTTTTACATCAGTTAACTGAAAAACACTGGAAAGATGGCTAATGCCAAGTGTTGATGGAGGTATGGAGAATAAGAAATTCTCAGGTGCTGCTGATGGGAGCATCAACCAATATAGTCAGTCTGGAGAGCGTACTGGATTAAGCATTACTATCCTTAGGGGCAGGAGAGCAACTCTACTCAGAATATTCATATCCCAGAGAAAAGTGATGCAAGTCCAGATCATGTGCAAGATATTCATGAAAATTTCATCTGTAGTGGCAGAAATTAGAAACAATCTCTGTGTCTCTCAGGATGAGAGTGAGTAAAATGTCATGAATACAAACTGTTGATTAAGGCAATGGAAACTATACACAACATAGAGAGATTTCAAAAAATATATTGTGTTTTGAAAAAAAGTAAGAAATGTCACATTACATAAAACGATTTAGACAAATTAAAATATACATGCAAAGAAAACAACAGGAAATCCTGTTGTTAGAATATACACACAAAACACCACATTAAACATAATAAACTGGTTTTCTTTGTGACAGGAGGATAAGGGAATTGAGGTATGGTGATAAAAATAGCATAAATAAACATCAACAATAATAAATAGGCAAATAATAAATAAAATGGAACAATATTAATACTGTGCTATGATCTGAGAAATACAATGAATGAATCCTCCATATTCTGAGTTCTAGAAGAAATAAAAATAAAGAAAATTTAATAAATACATTATTCAAAATGAAATGAAATAAATAGCAAAACATTACATGTAAAATTGAACACAACAAAACAAAATCCTCCATGAGATCTGTGGGCACTGATCACTGTATACTCTCACCTTGTGCCACGCACGTGCTCTTTACTCCAACATATCAACTCTCTTAATCCTCAGAGTAACTCCATCAAAGAGACCTTCTTTTTCCCAATTTATATTTGGGGTAACTGATTCTTAAGAGTCTCATGACTGCCCAAAGGCAATCTTTTCTGAGGTAGAAACAAGATTCCAACTCCAATATCTTGACACTGAAACTCATCTGTTTAAACTCTATAAACCGTATACTCATGCTTCTCAGAAGAGTAGTCCTCATTTATTATATCTTCTTCCTGTTTCCTCCCCCCATTTGTTTAATTACTGAAAAGACATTTTTCCAAAGAGGACACACAGATGTCCAACAGGCACGTGAAAAAGTGCTCAACATCGTTAATCACCAGGGAAATGCAAATCAAACCACAATGAGATATCACCTCACACCTGTCAGAATGACTATCAGCAAAAAGAACACAAATAACATACTGGTGAGGGTGTGGAGAAAAGGGAATCCTTGTACATTGTTGGTGGGAATGTAAATTTGTGCAGCCACTGCAGAAAACAGAATGGAGGTTTCTCAAAAAACTAAAAGTAGAACTACCATATGACCCAGCAGTTCAACTCTTGGGTATATATCTGAAAAAATCAAAAACACTAATTCGAAAAGATGCATGCACCCCAATGTTTGTAGCAACACTACTTACAATTGTCAAAATAGGGAGGGCCATGAGGGAGGGGATATATGTATACATATAGCTGATTCACTTCATTGTACAGCAGAAATTAACACAACTTTGTAAAGCAACTATACTTGAATTAAAAAAAAAAGAATTTGGGGGGTACAAATTCAGTCTATCATGAAGGAGGGCCTTGACTGGGAAGGGGCATGAAGGAATTTGAGGGGGTATTGGCAATGTTTTGTATCTTGATTTGAGGAGTTAATTACTTGGTATATCTATATATATATCTGTCAAAACTCATCAAACTGCACACTTACATAAATTAGATATCAATAGAATTGATTTTCAAAGTTGCAAAACTTTTGTGATATAGTAACATAAGAAGTTGAATAGAGGTGTTGTAATAAATGTCAGACACAAACACTTTTTGAGAATTTAAATGAAATACATTTGAACTCTATTTTTAAAGTGTTCAGTTAAAAGGGGGAAATGGAGCAGTGATATTTACTGACTATATACTATCTAGTGAATTATTTTCGTATTTCCCTCATGAATCTTTTTCCCAGTTTACACATGAAAAATTCAAGACTCAGAGATGTTAAGAAAATTGACCAAGATCTCCATTTTCTAAAATGACAGAGCTAGCAATAAAGCTAGGTCTATCTGATTCTACAAATTGATTCATTTTGTGACTCCATGGTTAATTCCTTTACAAAGACTAAGAATCTTTATGAATATTCTTTATAATATGAAGTGATGCTTTTGGTTCCCAGGATTTCTATGAGACACTTGGGCAGTAGCCACAGTTTTAGAAATATTTAACATAAAGGTTTTTTTCTACTTTTCTTTGGAGGTTTTTTTTTCCCCGTTTGCCCAGAATATCTGAATTGTCCTAAGTTCCAAGATTAAACCTCATTAATTTGGATCAAAGAGATAACAGTTGGAATAAATGAATGAACAGTCCAAATTATAAGATATTCTTGAAGAAATATAGCTTCATCACTTTTAGGTAGAGTGTAACTTGAACTGTCCTAATCAAGGCCACCTATTAGAAGTTCTGTGCTTGAACAGATTAGAATGATTTCCAATTAACATACCAAAGCTCTCTCCAAAATCCTGTTGATTGAAGCTTGTATTGTGAATTCCTTTCATGTGAAATACACTAAAATGTTTTATTTAGTTTTTTTATCCCTAACTTGATTTTTTTTTTTAATGTTACACCTGATTATTTTAGGAATCCAGTTTGGGAGAATAAAAAGAATAAAATAGAAAACTAAATAGGTATCTTCTGGAAATGCTTAACAAATGTTAAATCAGGAAATAGAGAGGCTTAGCTGTGGCAGAAGTTTTTTTTTTTTTTTTAAATCAAAGGTAGTTATTAAAATGTCTAAAATCCAGAGTGATGCCAAAAGGCAGGTATGAAAGTTAGCCCCTTGGAGTTGAAAGAGAATTCATATGTATGACAAGTTCCAAGGATTCGTCTTGTAAGAGAAAATATTTGCAGTAGGGGAGAGAGGAAAGTCTTTTTTATATTAATTTCTTGAGCTGCTTGTAGCCAGAATCATCCTTTCTGCTGTCCTCTGTCACTTTTGGAGGTCTTTGAGCCAAGCCCAAGCTGCATGCCTGTCCCAACAGTGGTGTTTTCTCTTCAAAGAACCGTTGCTACAGTCTCTCAGTTCTGTGCAGCAACTGAAAAGCCTTTGAAATTGGTGCAGCCTCACTGCACAGCTAGTAATAAGCATTAGAGAAAAACACGCAGCTCATTTGTTTAAAAGTTCATTCGCTTCAGTGTGATTTAGACAGATGTGGGATGGGCCGTACTTAGTGCCTCTCAGCCCCATGGCAAAGTAGAACTAGGTCTCCTTTCAAAGAGTTCCTCCATCCCTGCCCATTGCTGAGCCTCTGCAACAATGAGGCTTTGAAAGGAAAAAAAAAAAGAAAAGAAAAGAAAAGAAAGAAAAAGAGAAAGAGAGAAAGAGATGACACCAGTGGGAGAGGCTGACAGCTGAGTCCAAACTCAAACAACCCTTCTAGTGTCCAGGACAGAGGTGCACATCTGAAGGTGGGTTGAGGTCTGGGTTCAGAACAGCCCAAAGAATTAATTTGAAAGAATTTCCCCACCCATTCCCTGTAAAAGCAGCAGCAGCAACTCTGGTAAAATACTTGCCAAATCACAGGGCACTTAGCTATGCAGATGCTGCCGTATTCCCAGAGAATGTTATTTCTGGGAAATAAATCTGAGAAACAGTGGAATCTGGGGTTATTTTCTATCAGACACAAATAACAAAAACCATTGATGTTTTTCATTGACTAGGGGATCTGAACAATCAGCACACATTACTAGCGACAGTTTATTTCCTCCAGAAAAAACACTCTTTGCAAAGAGGCCTGTGTTCATTAGTCATGATGCATGCAAAGTAACTCAAAGTCATTTTGAGATGTGGGACATTCATTGCAATCAAGATATGTTTTCACTAACCTATGCAGACATATTGATAGCCTTGAGGTATGATGCTAATTCCACAAGCAAATGGATCTATTGTTATGATCTTGCTGAAAGCTTCGAAATTGCTTTTATATTTAAAACCTTATTTTGAGAGCTGTTGAGCTACAGATAATACAAATCCAGTTGTTAAAGTATGCCAGAGATTTTTCAAGTAAATCTGAACAGGTACAAATGATAAAATATAATATTTGTAATACATGTTTAATGCATTTAAAAGCACATTTCTTGGTCATCTTTTTAGACCACACTCAATTTATGTGCACAGTTAGAAGTATCATACAATTTAGCCACTTGTAAGTTAAAATAAAACTTCAAAGAAATGAGAAGGCTAATTAGAAATGGGACTATGGGAAGACAATAATTTAATTAGAACTGAAATTGTCACATGCCTATAATTAGGCAGTTGTGTGATAATTTGAGTGTGGCAAAGTCCATGAAAATTTAGGCAACTGCTGAAATGCTTTATAAATGGATAGAATTTGAACATCTCTTGAAGATTGAATGAAACAGAATTATAGTTTGTGGGATGAAAAGGCTATAAGTATAATATAGAAGAAGAGCAGGTCTAGAGCTGTATAAACTTGAATTTGAATCCTGTCCTGTTTACCTACTATCTAAAAAACCTTGGGCAATAAGTAACCAGCTGCAGGATGGATTGTTCAGACAGCCGACTGTGAGAGAGTCTAGCATTCAGGATATTTATTTATGAAGGTGTGCCCTGGAACCAATACTTGTGGAAAAGAGGGGAAGGAAGCCAGAGTGGGCAGAAGGGAGAAGCTGAGTTGAGATTCCTGTATAACCTGAGACCTCCTCACTGCCACCCCCAGTGAACACACGGAGCTCTGGAGCTCAAAGGGCTCTTCAGTGATGGCCAGGTCTTGATACTCCCGGGTCTGTCAGTCACGGGATGAGGACCACTGAGGGAAGGAATCTAACCTTGTGTGAGAAGCTCTCTGCCCCTGAAAAAGTCCCTGAGAGGCTCACAGCTGAAGGCTCTCTTCTGTTATGACTCCCAACAACAGGTATCTGAGCAGTGCATGACAAAGTTTACTGGAGTCATGTTTCTAAGCTGCTCTTAATTCCCTATAAAATGGAGATGATAATACCTGCAACTTGTAGTTTTGTCCTGTTGGATGGTACCCAGCGGTTGCAATTACTATAGATTTCAAAATAGACATGATTTTTAAATAGCAGACTAGGAAATCATCCTACAATTGATTATATAAAATAGAATTAAAGTAAAATTTTAGTTACTAAAAAATATGTTGAAAGTATACCACATGCATGTACTAAGTGGTAACTACTAATCTCTTTATTATTTATGAACATTACAAAAGGAACTAAGCCGTGAGTAGCATCTCAGCATATTTAAAGGGATTAGTTTCACTTTACTGTTAATAGGAAAAGTGCAACTAATTCCCAGCTCTCAGCAGTTCATATATGCATGCTGACACTTAATATGTAGTAATATTGTTTGATATCTTTAAAGTAGCTTTTTTGATGCTGTCAAATATTACAGCATAGACAGTGGCTACTGTGCCCATATGGAACTGTTGTTCCTAAACTTTTATTAAATCAAATGTAAAAAAATACTATTATAGTTTTCTGAAGTACTCCAATACTGTATAGTGCCTTCTCCAGATCAATTCTTAATATGTCTTTTTTTCCATCTATAGTTCAGTAAATCAAGGATATTTGCTGTTCATTTAGCTCTAAGGAGTCTATTCATTTTTTAATGGTACTGTTACTTCATATACAGACCCTGCTTGTACATTTTTTGAGTATCAGATACAACATTGCTATAGACTGAACGTTTACGTCCCCTCAAAATTCATATGTTGAAGCCCAGTCCCCAAAGTAATGATATTTACAGGTGGTTATGTCACTTATAAAAGAGACCCCCCTTCCACCTTGTAAGGACATGATTAGAAGAGGACTGTGTATGATCCAGGAACCGGCTCTTGCCAGTGCCTTGATCTTCGACTTCCCAGCCTCCAGAACTGTGGGAAATACTTTTCTGTGCTTATAAGTCACCCAGTCTATGATATGTTGTTATAGCAGCCAGAATGACTAAGATAAGCACTGTGAGACAAAGTATATGTAATGTAAACATTCCGTATTTTTCTTTTCTTGCTGTTTTCATATTAAAACAAAGCTTATTAAGACAGAAATGTCTACAGAAAATATATTAACAGTGTGCTTCCCCATTTCGTCAACAGCACAGTATCTTAAATTTGTGGGCATCTCAAATCTTTGTCTCACTTTAGATTTTGAGCAATTATCACTTAGTTAAAAATATAAACCCACAAAGCAGAACCATATCACAAGAAGGATTCTTTTTTTTTGCGGATTCAGAGCAAAAGACTAGACATTTGCCTAATATATATATATTCCTTAGAACTTTGAGTTTGAAAAAATAACGATTGTTCAATGAAGAGTGTGAACTTGCATATTGTATTTTCTTCATCAAAGATTAATTTTAGTTTATTAATTTCAGGGAAAAGCAAAATTATCACTATATGTATGTATATATATATATATATATATATGATAGTATATTGTTTGTAATCGAGTTTGCCCCAAGTTTCATCATGTAGAATAAATTGTTGACAACGATAAGTTTCTCCTACTTTGTAGCTCCATAGGAAAATAGGTATTTTACGTATTATATAATGTGTAAAAAGTTGCTCATTCTTTTGGATAATTATAGATATTCAAATATATATCACAGTTAGTATTTTCAGTTGCTTTACATGAAGTCTGTAACATTACAGTATGTTGACAAAACTAAACAAATTTGTGCCTGAGGCGGAATAAAATAGAACTTTTTCTTCAGCTAGGTTATTATTAAATTAAGTCTATATCCTAGTGATCAAAGAAATTACTATAATGAAGATGAACTTATCTTGAATGTCAAAGTTTTATAATAAAGAACATTTTGGGGTGGGGGCAGATGATTGAACTTCAGTATGAGGCAACAGAAGGAAACACAAGATGATCTTAATGAGCATGAAAAGATGCTGAAAAATCACATATTGAAAATAAAGGTGCACAGAAA
The DNA here is from genome assembly GCF_963455315.2 of Globicephala melas. Taxonomy (NCBI): domain Eukaryota; kingdom Metazoa; phylum Chordata; class Mammalia; order Artiodactyla; family Delphinidae; genus Globicephala; species Globicephala melas. Next base: position 19,710,883 of record NC_083330.1, read on the forward strand.
CAGCTGTGATCATGAGAGTGCGATGAGGTAGATGGAGACCAGCAATTTGTGTCTACAAACTGTTATGTGGCATCTTCTCTGGGCCAGACCCTGCCCCACATAAGAAAGACATGTGCATTTGATGGATGGTCGAATTTTAGCATTAGAATGATAAATGCAGGAATTTTAACATGGAAAGGATCTCATCCTCTCTATAGGAAAACAGACAAGAGGCTGAGAAAGCTTAGTGATGTTTCTAAGGTAATAAGTTACATAGCAGATTTGGGACCAAAATTCCAGTCTTCTGACATCTAGTTTTATACTTATTTTCTTCACCATTCTGGTTACTATTATTATGGATATTTCAAAAAATTAAATGTAGTGTTTTCCTATGTAGAATATATTTGCTGAGGCTTTCTTGGAGCAAGTTCATGTTAACTTAGATCTTAATTCAGACAACCATATTAATACAGCATTCAAAAAATAGTGAGAGGGCTTTTGTGTTACAAAATATTTGAGAATATTACAAAATAACACACAAAAAGTATCTGTAAGAAAATGATTAGAATGACAGACAGACCAATGAAACAGTTTTGAAATGAAAGTTTTATTATTATTCCAGTATGGTAAGGCCAACAGACCAGTAGATGACTGACACTGAAAAGAGAGTGTGTACCTCACAGTTCCCAAGAGAAAGGGGCAGGCCATGCCAGCAGGGCCACGCAGGGAAGCATCCGGGCCAGTTAGGAGACAGAAGGAGTGGAAGAAAATTCTAGCACAAGCCTTTATTGTGGTTTTGTGGGAAGGAATGGGGTAAGCAGGCTTATGATTGGTTAGTTTGAGTAATTTCAGCAGTCTGCAACGTCCAGGAATTGTCTCTAGTTGTCTGGTGTCTGGCCTGGAATGATTAGGGCAGGGAAATAGTGGCCCAAAGAATAAGAGCCCAATAGAGGAGGTGGGTGGTGGGCTCTGGATTCATTTATATTTGCTCTGAAAGGCATGCTCCCAGGCAAGCCATTTACCATCTTTTCGAGTTGACTAGTGCTGGGAAGGGCAGTCCCTTCAGAGTTAGCTAGGCCTCAGATGTCAAAACATCATAAACACATAGTTAATACAGAAAGAGAATAAAAAGTCTATGAACAGACCCCAAATACCTGTGTATTTACTATAGGATTAAGAGAACATTGAAAATTGGCATAAACAAGACTGTGAAAAATGTGAGATTTACATTTTCATGTAAATTTGCATTTACTTGTAATATTCTAGGTACCGATAGGAAAAACCACAACAGTCAGATCCATATCTTACATCTTACACACAAATAAATTATAGACGGATTTTTTTCTAATAAATCCTAAAATATATTAATAAATACAGTAGAATAACTTTAAAATATTGAGTTGAGAATAAATATACATGTTTTATTTTGGCTGTATACTACCTTTATTCAAAACCACTTATTTTTCATTATAATTTCTGCATTTTTGTTCATTCTTAGAAAGCATACTGTCATTTTTAGATACTGATATTTGCTTTCTGAATAACCAGTATAAAATTTCAATTAAAATAAGGGACTATCATT